>NC_084983.1:29511325-29516325 GCF_963691925.1 Scomber scombrus | reverse complement strand
GTAATAATTACTGTCATCATCTGACATCTTAGTGTGTGTGTGTGTGTGCGTGTGTGTGTGTGTGTGTCTGTGTGTGTGTGTGTGTGTGTGTGTGTGTGTGTGCGTGCGTGTGTGTGTGTGTGTGTGTGTGTGCGTGTGTAAACAGATGGCACACTTACAGTCCTCGTCCTCGTGTTGTGTAATAAACAGTTTGATGAAAACTATCAGATCCTGATACGACTAATAATACATCAGTCAGCACTGTGTGTGTGTGTGTGTGTGTGTGTGTGTGTGTGTGTGTGTGTGTGTGTGTGTGTGTGTGTGTGTGTGTGTGTGTGTGTGTCTTAATGTCATGTTCTCTAATAAACTTGAACACAGACTATAAACTTTGCTGGAAGAAAAACGTTTGACTGAAACCTGTTTTACTGATTTTCAAGCAGACAGTGAACTCAACACGGACTCACACCATCTTTTAATAAATTAAACTTATTATCAAACACAAACACACACACACACACACTGACACACACACACACAGACACACACACAGACACACACACAGACACACACACACACACACACTCACACACACACACACACACACACTTCAGTGTTTATTGTGACAATACAGATCATCAGTTCAGCTCTGTGATGACAGACATTCATGATGTGAAGTGTAAACAAACGGCACACTTACGCTGCTTTGAGCTCATCCATAAATCACTCACACACCACACACACGTGCACACACACACACACACACACACATACACACACACACACACACACACACACACACGCGCACACACACACACACACACACACACATACACACACACACACACACACTTCATGTTGTGTAGTAAACAGTCAGACTATCAGATGTCTATTGATCAGCTGGTTGATGGTATCAGTCAGAGTGTGCCGACTGTTTACATCCACAAACACATGAATGGACGACGTGATGAATAAACACAGAGCATGGACACACACACACACACACACACACACACACACACACACACACACACACACACACACACACACACACACACACAGTCATGTTTCCAACACTTCAGAGGACGTCACATTAACCTATAATCATTTTACTCTAATAACATAAAAACTGTGTATCAGTCTATTTTGTCTCATGCTGTAAAAACACTTTTCTATTAAACACTGGTTCATTTAATGCACCAGTAGTTATTCAGTATAAACACACATGTTTATACTCCAAAACTTTCTCAATTTTCTTTTGTTAGAAACACAATAAAACATATTAACCTGAACTAGATTAATGGTTATTATGGTCCAGTAATGATTTAACTGAACTGGATCATTATATTAACTCAGGCCGGGTTCAGTTAGAGTTTATATTAAACCTTTTAAAAGATCACAGTAACTTTATATATATAATACAGTGTGTAGCTGTGTGCTAATAAACTACTGCACCTGAGCACTGAAACATCTCAGCAACTAGTGTCTGAAATACTTCTGATCAACACACTCAATCATTTCTCTGCAAACATACAAGATATTTATTTATTGTCTCCAGAGGGAGTCAACTACAAACTGATGGGTTGAAGGAACCCACCAACACTGAACAATATACACACACACACACACACACACACACACACACACACACACACACACACACACACACACACACACACACACACACACACACACTGTACGACACCACTAAACATTGAGCAACATATAATACACACATACTACACAAACACTAACAGACATTAAACAACCGACACATATATATATATATATATATATATATATATATATGTATATATATATATATATATATAGCACCCTCAGGAGGGCTGGGTCCATATGTGCTGAGATGGCAGACGGGACCAGGCTCTTGCTGAAGCCCGTCTCCCTCTCAGAGTTCTGTATCTGCCACCAGGCGGCAGCAGTGAGGGTAGAGCGGTCCGGGTCGTTGTGTGAGGCTCTGTGGACGTTATCGTTCATAGTGTAAACGCTCACATCGTTATCTTTATAGTTCTAGTTATTGTTCTCAGTGTGAAGCCGTTTACATCCCATAATCATCCAGATCAAACCTCTCTGTGTTTTACTGGTGAATAAAACTCTAAAGGTGCAAATTATACACCTGGTTTATATAGTAGATCAGATCAGAGGAAAGTAACTCAATACATTTACTGTAGTACAGTTTGAGGTACTTGTACTTTACTGTAGTACAGTTAGAGGTACTTGTACTTTACTGTAGTACAGTTTGAGGTACTTGTACTTTACTGTAGTACAGTTTGAGGTACTTGTACTTTACTGTAGTACAGCTTGAGGTACTTGTACTTTACTGTAGTACAGTTAGAGGTACTAGTACTTTACTGTAGTACAGTTTGAGGTACTTGTACTTTACTGTAGTACAGTTTGAGGTACTTGTACTTTACTGTAGTACAGCTTGAGGTACTTGTACTTTACTGTAGTACAGTTAGAGGTACTAGTACTTTACTGTAGTACAGTTTGAGGTACTTGTACTTTACTGTAGTACAGCTTGAGGTACTTGTACTTTACTGTAGTACAGTTTGAGGTACTTGTACTTTACTGTAGTACAGCTTGAGGTACTTGTACTTTACTGTAGTACAGTTAGAGGTACTTGTACTTTACTGTAGTACAGTTAGAGGTACTAGTACTTTACTGTAGTACAGTTTGAGGTACTTGTACTTTACTGTAGTACAGCTTGAGGTACTTGTACTTTACTGTAGTACAGTTTGAGGTACTTGTACTTTACTGTAGTACAGCTTGAGGTACTTGTACTTTACTGTAGTACAGTTAGAGGTACTTGTACTTTACTGTAGTACAGTTTGAGGTACTTGTACTTTACTGTAGTACAGCTTGAGGTACTTGTACTTTACTGTAGTACAGTTTGAGGTACTTGTACTTTACTGTAGTACAGCTTGAGGTACTTGTACTTTACTGTAGTACAGTTTGAGGTACTTGTACTTTACTGTAGTACAGTTAGAGGTACTTGTACTTTACTGTAGTACAGTTAGAGGTACTTGTACTTTACTGTAGTACAGTTTGAGGTACTTGTACTTTACTGTAGTACAGTTTGAGGTACTTGTACTTTACTGTAGTACAGCTTGAGGTACTTGTACTTTACTGTAGTACAGTTTGAGGTACTTGTACTTTACTGTAGTACAGCTTGAGGTACTTGTACTTTACTGTAGTACAGTTTGAGGTACTTGTACTTTACTGTAGTACAGTTAGAGGTACTTGTACTTTACTGTAGTACAGCTTGAGGTACTTGTACTTTACTGTAGTACAGTTTGAGGTACTTGTACTTTACTGTAGTACAGTTAGAGGTACTTGTACTTTACTGTAGAACAGTTTGAGGTACTTGTACTTTACTGTAGTACAGTTTGAGGTACTTGTACTTTACTGTAGTACAGCTTGAGGTACTTGTACTTTACTGTAGTACAGTTTGAGGTACTTGTACTTTACTGTAGTACAGCTTGAGGTACTTGTACTTTACTGTAGTACAGTTTGAGGTACTTGTACTTTACTGTAGTACAGTTAGAGGTACTTGTACTTTACTGTAGAACAGTTTGAGGTACTTGTACTTTACTGTAGTACAGTTTGAGGTACTTGTACTTTACTGTAGTATTTCCATGTGATGCTACTTTCTACATCTCAGAGAGAAATATTGTACTTTCTACTCCACTACATTTATTTAACAGCTTTAGTTACTTTTCAGATGCAGATTTGACACAATGGATAATATAATATAATATAATAAATATATATATATATATATATATATATATATATATATATATATATATATATATATATATATATATAATATAACAAGCTTTATAAATACAACACATTGTTAAAGATGGAACCAGACAGCAGTGTGTAGTCGGCTCACATCTCAGATGTCTATGAGTTGTTAACAGCTCCTCTAAACTTCTCACATGCTACTGATGAACTTTTACTTGTAATGGAGTATTTTTGTCTAACATGGTAACAAAGATTTTATTATCCACATTAAAACTGTAACTGTTAAAACGTATCTATAATATTAATTCATATTGATCTGAGCTCAATAATAATCTCTGATACATACAGAATACTTCATCATTAGACTGTTAACAGATAATCAGTGACTGTGATTCAGGCTCAGATAAACCTGTAGATACAGGAGGAGGCGTCACTGTGATGTCATCATTACATCATCATTACAGTCCATCATCATTACATTCCATCATCATTACATCATCATAACATTCCATCATCATTCCATCATCATTACATTATATGGAGGTGTGAAGGGTTTCTCATGTTAGACTCCCACTCAGGGGCAGGTTTATTTATTTTGGGGTAAACTCAGTGATTGGTCTCCTTCAAGTCTTATTTTAATCCTTTGTTTAGCTGATGGTGTGTTTGGTGGTGTTGTATTTCTGTGGGAAATCAGAGCGCTGACTCTCAGTCAGGAAACATTTCTGCTGAGTTGCTGAAACTAAACCGACTCGACTCAGCAGCCGTTTGTTTGTTTGTTTGCTGACGTCGTCGTCTCTGCGTCGTGGGAACGAAGAGGAAACAGTTTTTATCTGAGTGGAAAACTGAGTCAGATTTAAAAGAAGATCTTCTGTTTCTTTGTTAAATGTTTAAATAAATAATTATTTCCTAGTTTTTCAATTTGTTCAAATCTCATTTGTGTTTTTTGTTTGATGATGTTTGGATCCTATTTTAAGTTTTACTTTAACAATGATTTAATGTAGAAAGGTTTTTGTTGACTGTGTAAATAAATAAATAAATACATAAAACATTTGATTTAGTTTCAGAAATCTCTTTTTTAATTCAAACACATTCGGCTCATATTTACACTTTAAAAACATTCACACACATTTTAACGTTAATAAAATATAAAAAACAGATAAAAGATAAATACAAACATTCAACAGCTGATTATAAACAAACGACGTCACTGCAGCACGAGACAGTCCAGAGGAAGAACGTCAGAGAAACCTCCA
>NC_084983.1:29503825-29506325 GCF_963691925.1 Scomber scombrus | reverse complement strand
ATGTGTGTATATGTGTGTGTATGTGTGTGTGTGTGTATGTGTGTGTGTGTGTGTGTGTGTGTGTGTGTGTATATGTGTGTGTATGTGTGTGTGTGTGTGTATGTGTGTGTGTGTGTGTGTGTGTGTGTGTGTGTATGTGTGTGTGTGTGTGTGTGTGTGTGTGTGTGTGTGTGTGTGTGTGTGTATGTGTGTGTGTGTGTGTGTGTGTGTGTGTGTGTGTGTGTGTGTGTGTGTGTGTGTGTGTGTGATGACGGTTGGCGTGGCAGCATTAATCTTCACCCTGCGGTGCCTTCGAGGACGACGCAGACAAAACAACACACAGAGTCTGAGCTGTAACTGACTGATGACAGGGATTATATAAGGGGGGGGGGGGGGGTGGGGGGGAGGAGGGGGGGGGGCAGGAGGGGGGGGAGGGGGGGGGGGGGTTACTGAACATCTTTAACTGTCAAATCAATCCAGCAGAAAGTTATGAGTGATGTTGATTTAATGAGTATTTAATGCACTGTGGCTTATAAAGGAATCTCACAGTGTGATCTACCGGCTTCATGAATAACTCTAACCCATTTATTAATATAACATGTTTCCTCTGTCAGTGAGATGAAACTCAACCATAAAGCAGACGAGCTCTGTTCCAGCGTCTGAAGAACATTTCTGATGGTTAAACTGAGTCCTGCAGGTTTTACTGTTTAATGTGCCTGAACTAAAATGTCTAAGTGGTGTAACCATAACAACTGAACTTCAACTTGCTTAATACGAGTTTAAATATTAGACTCAGCTCATAAATTATTATCTTTAAAGGATCATTCTGCTGATTTCTCTATATTTGTCTTCATGTTTGGATCCAAACCAACAATCTGATCTACTAACAGTTAGTGTGTGTGTGTGTGTGTGTGTGTGTGTGTGTGTGTGTGTGTGTGTGTGTGTGTGTGTGTGTGTGTGTGTGTGTGTGTGTGTGTGTGTGTGTGTGTGTGTGTGTGTGTGTGTGTGTGTGTGTGTGTATCAAAGCCTGATGTATCTTATTACTCCGTCTGTAACTTTTAACATGTCAGAAACTAAAGAAGAAGAAAAACATCTTTATGTTCGTTGGCTGTAAACTGTGAACTGCTCCTTTAAATAAAAACTTTAACAGAGGAACCAGGAGGCTGATGCTGGTTTTATGTTTTTTAATGTGAACAAAGTGATGAAGCTTTAAAGTGTCCACATAAATAGAGACTGAGTGGCTTTAATATGAGCTGCAGGCAGAACCAGGACAGAAGTTAAAGGTCAAAGGTTAAACTAAGCTTCAGTTTGAAGATTTAAAAACAAGCAAATAAAGAAAAAGAGAAACGTGCAAAAGAAATGTGACTTTTTTTGACAGAAACATTCGTGTAGATGTCGAGTTTCCAGCTGCAGGAACCAGAACCATAAAAACCGACAGACAGTGAACGCATCACGCTGACCTCAGACCAGCAGGAGTCCGACTGGTTTCAGTTCAGACCCAGTTTGATCTCAGTTAAACATTATAACCCATAAATATAACCTTACTGTAATAACCTATCTGGGGTTACCTTTCATATCCTTAGCGGGGGCCGGTTTTGGTCCACAGGCCGTATGTTTGACACCGCTGCTCTAAAGGGAGAAGCTTGTTTAACACGGTGCCAATAAAATGTGTTTATAAAGATAAACATAGCGGGTCAGTGAGGGTTGTTGGTTCATTTAAAGGAGTTAAACAGACTTTATGATGATGTCATAATGACCCATTCTGTTTATTTTATTAAGTGTACTTTCTACTATGTCGTCTATTTTAGCTGCATGTCTTGTTTTTATTGTCTTTAAAGCACAGATGGACCTGTAATCTCTTTATATGTTAAATATAATAATAATAAAGCTTTTTATTCTAAATGTGAATCACTGCAAACACGTGAGTCTGTTATTAATGTTCAGATGAAACTCAAGATGCAGAATAACTGAGCTTTAATGAAATCATATCAGATTAAATGAACATCTGGTTCATGTGTTTATGGATCGTTGTAGAAATGAGGCGACTTTTATAAAACATCTGCATCTGTCTGTCGGGTTCTATGCATCTGGTCTGACTGCTGGTTCCTCTGGTTTACTCTGTGATCCGGTTTGAACTGGTTTAAACTGGTCTGACCCGGTGTGACCCGGTCTGACCCGGTCTGACCCGGTCTGACCCGGTCTGGCCCGGTGTGACCCGGTCTGGCCCGGTCTGACCCGGTCTGGCCCGGTCTGGCCCGGTGGGATCAGTGGTGTCCGGTCATGTAATGCCCGGCCGGGTCGGACAGCAGACACTGGTTCTGTTGACTGGCGCTGCGGTTCTTGGCGTCGATGAGGAGCAGCGGAGACTGGGAGTAATGGCCGATGATTTCACCCACTGATGGGAAGGACTGCACACACACACACACACACACACACACACACACACACACACACACAGTATTATTGGAGTCTTTCTGACCAATCAGCACTAATATTTCCGGGTCCTGGTCCGGGTCTTGGT
>NC_084983.1:29486325-29498825 GCF_963691925.1 Scomber scombrus | reverse complement strand
TTCTGACCCCCCCCAGACCCCCTTAATAAAGCCAAACTGCACATTTCACAGTGGCCTTTCATTGTGGCCAGTTTAAGGCACACCTGATGATTGTAAGTTAATTCAGAATAAAAGATCATTTAAAGAGGTCAGACTGGTTGTACAGGCATATAAAGTTGTGTATCATCAGCATATCAACGAATAGACGTTAATATTATGTATTTATATAAAAGGAAACACGTAAATGCAGAACAGAGGACAGATGCATACTACTTCTGTAATGCAATAGTTCAGGTTCAGGTTCTGGTTCAGGTTCAGGTTCAAGTTCAGGTTCAGGTTCCGGTTCTGGTTCTGGTTCAGGTTCAGGTTACCTCTGACAGGAGACGGGTTGGATCCAGCATCTCGGCCCGGTTTGTTTCCTCTGAAGATCTGCGGCGGTCCAGGAGGAACTGAACACAACACGAGCAGAGCGACCAATCAGAGCACAGCTACAGTCACATGACGTCAACACACCGAGTCTCAGAGCGTCTCTACACACCAGCGCTGATTGGTCCATTAATCAGTTAGTCGATTAACAGAATATAAAGCAGCAAGAACTCTGATTATTGATTCATTGTTTCAGTTTGTACAGTTTCATGTTTTTAACCATTTAAATAATGTTCTGACCCATTTAAAGCTGTAAAACACCATATACACATTTTTTTATCTACACTTTTCCTAACGTGACCCACAGTTTACAAAAAATGGAAATAAAATGCATCATTGTTTTAAAATGTTTGTGCAGCTGATTTACATTTTTTTATATATTCAAATGCACAAAATTCACTTCAAACATGTTTATTCTATAAATTTTCCTCCAGGACCATAAAATAGTGATTGTGAATGTAATTTATCTCCATAAATAAATAGCATACACTCTCTGACAGCTTCACTAAGGATTAATTAAACATTTATTTATGACTGATGGGGAATTTATGAGAATTGGTGCAGAGCTTAATTATGAGTCAGAATATGAACAGTAAGTAAAGAGTTAAACGTGAGACTTTGCAGCTTCTTTCTGATCTCAGATGACTGTAAACGGAATATTTTTGGGTCTTGGACAGAAGGATCTGAAGACGTCATTTTTCACAGTTTTCTGATAATTTACAGAAAATAATGTGCAGACGAATCCATGATGAAGACGATCACTCACGCTTTCCTGGTGGTCGAGCGCCTACGTGAGGCGAATGGTCTCTTCTGGAATCTGCAGGCTGCAAACACAGAAGTCACATTAATGTTGCTGCTGTGTGAAAATCAGCAGAGAGACGGGAGATAAAACGTGTTTGGGGACAAACTCACCATCCGAGACGACGGAGCTGAGAGAGAGGCGACCGGGGGGCGGGGACAAACTGCAGGGGGCGGGCCTCTGGACGACATGTTATCTACACACACACACAGAGTTATTAGTATTCCCTACCATTGGTTACCATGACAACCGTCTTTATCGATATCGATTATCAATCATCATGTGTTACGAGGAGGTTTTTGGTTACCGATATACTCGCTGTCTCCGATGGGCAGAGTGGGACACAGTTTCTGAGCCGGGTCCTCTAGAGGTTCGGAGGGAGGAGGCTCGTAATCGTTGGACCCGTCCATGTCGTCGTTGGGAGACTCGTAGTCTCCGCCGCTGCCGTCTTCATCGCCGCTGTACGGACTCTCATAGTCATCGTCAAACTCTTCATCATCCTGACAGAATGAAGCAGAAACACATTCAACCCACTGATCGGCTGGAGCCTGAATCAGCTGACCTCAGACCAGCGACACTGATCACACTTACAAACTCGTCGTCGTCCCAACCTTGAACCTCAGCAGCTGTTTCTGCACAGACGGAAACAGCTCATCAATAATCAGAATAATCAGATTATAAACCATTAATAAACATCTTATAACACATTATAATGGAGGTATACACAGATATGAGTGTTTATTAATGTACAGTATTTATTATAACTTCAGTTTATACAGCTGCAAACATCTGGAAGAGTAACAAGTGTTATTAATAATTTAATAATAAACATTTATATCTGCTGAGAATCACTTATAAACCAGCTGTGAGTAAAATGTCACATTAACAGAATATATTTACTGTATTTGTTCACTCAGATTTATTTTAATCATCTGATTGTGATGAGCTGGTTTATTATAAATGAATCAAAGTTAAATATGAAAGCAGTCCCACCTGGTTCATGATATTTAGGCGTTGTGAGTCTGTGATGAAAAAAACAGAGTTGAATATATTTAAATCAGGTTTTTCACTTTTAAATTATTCAACAAGATTATCAAACTCAGGTTTAATATCATATATATTTAAAATTTAAATTTAACAGTAGACAGAATAATGAAAATATCAAATATGACTGTTTAAAGCAGGTTTGAACCTCAGAGGAGTTTTAAAATAACCAGAATAAAATCCATTTGTCTTGTTTTCTCTTTTTAATCCAACTTTGGAGGAATATGAAGATCAGTTTTTCCACTTAAAGGAAAAATATAATTGATGACGTTTTTATTAAGGCTGTAAAAACCAAATGTTAATAACAGAATTAATTTACTTCAGTTCAACTGTGCAAAACAAAACCACAAAATGACTGTAAAACTACGATATTTTATGGCTAAATTACAGTAAAACCACTGAACCCTTATCACCGTAATTACAGATACATTTTAATTCACTTCAGAATAATTATCCGCCATGCAAAAGTGTGATTACAGTAGTTTCTGATTGTTAACAGTGCAGCATTTTTCTATAATAATAATTTCTAAAACTATGTGTATAACCTGCAGTAATAAGTTCGAATGAAGTTTGGATAAAAAGGTCGAACACAGAATTGGATAATAATTAATACTTTATGTTTTATAAACAGTGAAAGCAGAGAATAACAGGAGGGTTAAATAAAGTGATAACATACTTTTTACCAAACAGGCCTCTCCTCTCCTCCTTCTTACTGATCTCACTCCTGAGTTTAGAAATCATCCTGAAACACAAACAGACACACGAAGGGTTAAAAACAGTCAAACTATTCTTAATGCTGCTTTATTCTTTATCATCTCTGAAAATACCGTCCTTTATTCTTCTTTATCTGTCAGCTGCAGTTTGTTAATTTCTTCATACACGTCGCCCATAAAGTTGGAATAAAATATTTTTTACCTCTTCTCATGAAATGATTGTGACAATGTGATTTATTCTTGATAGATAAAGTGTAAATATTCTCAACATTGTATTGATCCATCTCATTGCACCTGGTCAAAGGTGATTACTGATGTGTATAAATAAAAAATAAAAAGAGGAATGTGCCTGAAAACTAAATTATTCCAACTTTATGGGCGACCGTGTATAAAAATTGGAAAATAATATTAATTTATAATATTTTTATGTCAGTCTTATGAGTCGTGTGTAAGTTTTTCTTAAACGAGGCAGAAATATTAAAGCTGATTTTAAACAAGAGTAAAAATATGAGTCATTATTTCAGTGGCTAGTTTTAGTTTTTACTCACGGAGCGTGAAGTTTGGGGAACTTCTGCAGGTCGTTATCACTCAGATTCTGAAAATGTGATTAAAAGTTTTAACATTAAAATCATTAAAACGTTAAAATCATCAACAGTTTTCACATCTGAGAAAAATCAGATTAAAGGACAGAAAGACACGTCTCCTTTCCTTCATTTCATTCTCTATCTTTTCTTTCCTTCCTTCTTCATACCTCCTTCATTCCTTCCCTACATCCTTCTCTTCATTTTTTAAAACGTATTACTTTTTTTTCTCACCCCATCATTTAGTCCTCCTCTCCTCCTTTCTTCACTTTATCTACTTCCTCCTTTCCTTACCTCCTCCACTTCCCTTCCTTTCCTTCCTTCAACACCATTCTTTCTTTTTCTACATCCCCCTCTCCTCATTTCCTTCTCTCCATCTCTCTCTCAGTCTGAAACATTTCTCTGATATTAAACATGTTTATTTATTAACTCACCACAAATCTGGCTCCAGTGATGGAGTTTTTGAGCACAGCTTTATCACATCCGGAGAGACTCATCTGAACACAGAGAGAGAAGTCACTTCAATAATTAACATCATCATTAATTATAACAACATTTTCCTGAGCTTCAGTAACAGCAGAAACTGTTACTGACCCGTGGACTGAATATGTGAACAGATTCTTTGTGGTTATTATTGTTGTTGCCATGACAACGAAGGTGGTCTAACGTTAACCTCACGGCACACGTTTCTCTAACCTTTAACAAAGTGATTATTTTGACCACGGCGCTGTGACATCATGAAATATCATTATTTTATTAACAGTGATGATGTCATCCTGCTGTTAGAGGAGTCACATGATCACACCTCAAATCTTTAGAGCATGAAAAAAGCTGAGGAGTTAACAGCTCCACTAGATAGTGTCATTTTCTGACTCAATAGTCGGTAGGGTCCTCAGTAGTCAGTAGGGTCCTCAGTAGTCAGTAGGGTCCTCAGTAGTCAGTAGGGTCCTCAACAGTCAGTAGGGTCGTCAATAGTCAGTAGAGTCCTCAATAGTCAGTAGGGTCCTCAATAGTCGGTAGGGTCCTCAATAGTCAGTAGAGTCCTCAATAGTCGGTAGGGTCATCAATAGTCAGTAGGGTCCTCAACAGTCAGTAGGGTGCTCAATAGTCAGTAGGGTTCTCAACAGTCAGTAGGGTCCTCAATAGTCGGTAGGGTCCTCAACAGTCAGTAGGGTCCTAATTAGTCGGTAGGGTTCTTAATAGTCGTGAGGGTCCTCTACAGTCAGTAGGGTCCTCAGTAGTCAGTAGGGTCCTCAATAGTCAGTAGCGTCCTCAATAGTCAGTAGAGTCCTCAGTAGTCGGTAAGGTCCTCAATAGTCGGTAGGGTCCTCAATAGTCGGTAGGGTCCTCAATAGTCGGTACGGACCTCAGTAGTCAGTAGGGCCCTCAATAGTCGGTAAGGTCCTCAATAGTCGGTAGGGTCCTCAATAGTCAGTAGGGTCCTCAATAGTCTGTACGGACCTCAGTAGTCAGTAGGGCCCTCAATAGTCGGTAGGGTCCCCAATAGTCGGTAGGGTCCTCAGTAGTCAGTATAGTCCTCAGTAGTAAGTAGGGTCCTCAGTAATCGGTAGGGTCCTCAGTATTCGGTAGGGTCCTCAGTAGTAAGTGGGGTCCTCAATAGTCGGTAGGGTCCTCAGTAGTCGGTAGGGTCCTCAGTAGTCAGTAGAGTCCTCAGTATTCGGTAGGGTCCTCAATAGTCGGTAGGGTCCTCAGTAGTCGGTAGGGTCCTCAGTAGTCGGTAGGGTCCTCAGTAGTAAGTAGGGTCCTCTGTAGTCAGTAGAGTCCTCAGTAGTTGGTAGGGTCCTCAATAGTCAGTAGGGTCCTCGATAGTCGGTAGGGTCCTCAGTAGTCGGTAGGGTCCTCAATAGTCAGTAGGGTCCTCAATAGTCGGTAGGGTCCTCAGTAGTCGGTAGGGTCCTCAGTAGTCAGTAGGATTCCCCAATAGTCAGTAGGGTCCTCAATAGTCAGTAGGGTCCTCAGTAATCGGCAGGGTCCTCAATAGTCGGTAAGGTCCTCAATAGTCAGTAAGGTCCTCAGTAGTCAGTAGGGTCCTAAAAGGGGGTAGGGTCCTCAGTAGTCGGTAGGGTCCTCAATAGTCAGTAGGGTCCTCAATAGTCGGTAGGGTCCTCAGTCATTAGCATAGCAGAGTGATAAGATCCTAGCTACACATATGAACTGTTTTTAAGGTGGAACGGACCTTTTATGTTTGTGTTTGGTGAGCCGACAGTGTTAGATTTAACAGTTAAACACACTTTAAATGACTTTACTGCAATAATTACTTCATTTAAAGTAAAATGACTTAAGTATATAAACAAAATATTTTCTCAATTAAAGTAACAAGAGTAATTGTAATTCATGACTTCCACTTCTGGTTATTACTATCTATTCATGTCTATTTGCTTTGCTTGTTGATAAGGACCAAAATACATCACTACTATTAATAATGTTTGCAGTCATAAAATGCAAAACAATAGATTCTGAGAATATGAACCATCCCAAAAAACTTGGCCCTGGCTCTGAGAGCTCTGGGCCCCTCATGGTTCTGATGAAATGTGTTTGAGCTGCTGTTTATGAGTCTCATCATGTTCAGTTTGTAGCTGTCAGATAAATGTAAAATAAAGAAGGAACCACTGCAGTAACGTGTGAACATGTTGAAATGTTCCTTTAGTAATCTTTCATCTCCACTCGACTACTGTAACGCTCTTCTGACTCCGTTCTAAAGTCTTTACACTGGCTCCCAGTCAGCTTTAGAATAGATTTTAAAGTCCAGAATACATGAATGACATGTTAACCCTTTACATTCTGTTTAGTGTCTAATTTAACCCATTTTTACATTTAACAGCTTTAAAAACACCATATACACATTTCTGTTAGGCAGACTTTTCATTATGTGATCCTGTATTTACAGAAATGGAAATAAAATGCATCATTCTTTTTACATTTTTGTGTATGGAAATGTCCAAATTTAATCTGTATTTATTACAATATTCAGTTGTATTCTTCATATTCTATAAAATGTTCTCCTGGACCATAAACAGTGATTGTGAATGGTTTTTTTCTCATAGAAGGATTAATTACAGGTTTATTAATGACTGATGGGGAATTTATTAATGTGAATTAGTGTAGAGACTAATTATGAGTCCTAATATGAACAGTATGTAAAGGGTTAATACTTTTAAAGCAAATTTAGCTTTATGTTTTCTTTTTATTATAACTGGGTGTTTCCAGTTTTTACTGTTTAATCATCGCCTGATATTTAGTTTATAGCACCTTGTGTATGAAAGCTGCTTTGCCTTTAACCCTCACATAGAGTTCATATTCATACATATCTACAGTATCCCTTCATAATTAATCAGTTACAGGTTAATGTGTGATTAATACTTAAAGGAGCTTTCAGAGAGCAGAGATATTTTTATGCTTTTTGTTTCTGGATAATTAAACATTTACAATCATAGAACAGGGAACATGACGAGGTCAATTAATTATATCACATGTGAAGAATGCAACAGTAATTAATGGATGTTTTAATTAAATATGGGTCAAGCACTCGACAAAGATGTGTATCAGCTGCATATAAATGTTCATAAGAAGTTGAAATATTTACATTTTTGTATATTCTAGGTCAAATTAGGAGAAGTCGTCAAATTAAAAGAAAACAGTGTTTAGGGACTTTTTACAGCTGAATGAGTCAAAATGAATCAAAATGAATCAAAATGAGTCAAAATTGACCCTGAACAGTTTGTAAGTGTTACTGTTTCAGCTGCTGTTCATGAATCTCATCATGTTCAGTTTGTAGCTGTCAGATAAATGTAGAATAAAGGAAATGTTCAAGTGACCCTTTAGTGAAGCTGCTTCTGTAAACACTCAGCTAACATGCTAACAGCTAACACAACAGCTTCCTCCATTTTCTCCGTCACGCGTTCCAACGTCACAGTTCAGCAGGACACATTTACGTCACTGCTGAGAACAAAAACCCACTTTAACTGATTCTACTGCACATTATTAGTGTTAGAGTGACGGAGCTTCTGTCTGCTGGGTTCGACTCTGCAGGACGTTTCATTTATTAAAGACTTGTGAGGACAGAGACAGACAGACAGGTTTCGGAGGTCTCACCCTCTTCAGGTAGTCTGCCAGCTGCTGTGGACTCCACCCCATCACCTCCGCCCGGGACGGCACTCGGTCGGAGCTCATCCTGCGTCCTCCTCACCTCCCCCCCCCGAACCTGAAGAGACACGACCACCGCGTCCAGCTGATGTCCTGCCGAAGACTTTCTGCTCTAACAGGACGACGCCACCATCTGACAGAGACTCCAGCTGGGTGTTCGTCTCCCTCTCAGCCTCTCTGAGTTTTATCTTTTATGTCTTGTTGTCTTCTGTCCTCCAGCTGGACGTCCACCACGTCCGTCCTTCAGGCTGCAGCGGCTCCTCTTCGACGCTCTCCGACTGACAGGACGAGCCTCGTTTCTCAACTTCCTGCAACATGTAAAACCAAATTTCACTAAGTGCAAAAAAAAAAGGGAAGAAAAAATAGAATAAGTGCCCTCAGATGGTTTTACTTCCTCTAAAATACTCACCACTATCTGAGAGTCTGTGAAGGAGGATCAGGGTGAAAGAAACCCGAAAGAGAAGAAAGTTAAACTTCAGACAGGCTGGAACCAAAATGGCTTCCTTCTTTCTCTCTCTCTCCTCTGCACTTGTTCTGTTTCTCTCTCTCTCTGTCTCTGTCTCTCTCTCTCTCTCTCTCTCTCTCTCTCTCTTTCTCTCTCTCTCTCTCTCTCTCTCTCTCTCTCTCTCTCTCTTTCTCTCTCTCTCTTCCTCCCTCCATCTCTTAGAGGAAGTGACTGTGCAGAGGGTGAGGAGGAGGGGAGGGGGGGGGGGGGGGGGGGTGAAGGCAGCAGTCTGACCACAGAGCGGAACAGTTGCACCCACTCGCTGCAGCTCAGCCGAGAAAAAAACACGTTGACGTCGACACGCTGAAGAGCAGCAGACATTAAAACTGACTGAGGATCAGTGCAGAGGTCACAGAGATCACTGCAGACTGTCATCACTGACTCCTGATCAGATCTGTCCACTCAAGACTCACTGTTTCCACTCTAAAGGCCAAAGATTGTGGGTTTGAAGGATTGTTTGCTGATAGACTAAAGTAACAGGTTGGTTAATAAAGTTGCTCTGTACCACATGTGTTGCTGGACTCTATTGGACGTTGTTCCTTCTCTCATTTATAACATTTCTCCAAAGACTCTTGACTCCCTCTATCAGACTGATGCTGGGTGTTTGGGCCTGTGTGTGTAAACATGATGAAGCTGAGACATGCAGGTCAAGTTTGATCCACTTTTTACATTTGACAGCAAACTTCATGCTTCAGCACGGTACAGAACAACTGGCCCTAGTGTGAGTTCGCCCTTAGAAATTGCAGCTTTGTTTTCCTTTTAACACCTCAGGCTGGAGTTGGTATAGATTTATTATATTATAACATTAAAGTTATATTAATTATATATATTATATAGTATTTATAGGATATTATGCATTACTGTTACAGCCCATTGAGATCATGTGGCCCCTGAACTGAAATGAGTTTGACACCCCTGCTGTAAATGATGAAGGTGAAACTAGAGGGTCTTTCAAACAGGTCGATATGTGATTCAAACCACTATTACCATGTTAACTGCCAGGGTCAGGGTCAGGGTCAGGGTTAGGGTTTAACTGCCTAACCCTAACCCTGACCCTGACCCTGACCCTGACCCTAACCCTAACCCTGACCCTGACCCTGACCCTGACCCTGACCCTAACCCTAACCCTGGCATAAAATGGTCTTAAAATGACAATAATATAACTTATCGCAATTACTTCTGGGACAATATGTCGTCAAACAACAGTAGTCATGGTGACGGGTCTGCTGCTGGAGTTTGACTTTGTTTCTGTTCTTCGTGAAGTTTGGAAGACTGTGAAGTTGAGCCAGTACCACAGTGGACTGAGACCTGGTCCACTGTGCTCATAAAGGGACGGACACTCAGGGGTCCAGGAACCTTACCTTTATTCACTGAGAGCAGGAACGCCTTGATCACATTCACACCCGGAAGCTGCCCAGTACAACCAGCAGCTGGACCAGGTGGGGTGGAGTGCCTTGCTCAAGGGTCAGTGGTGGTAATGAAGGAGGGTTAATGCTGCTTCTCCTCTTTCCCAACCCAGATTCATCCTGCTGGTCCGGGGAATTGAACCTGTGACCCTCCGGTCATAAGCTTGCTTCTCTACCCTTTAGGCCACGACTGTCCATCAACATACAAGACAAGGAAAGCAACCAGTTGTCTTCCTGCTTAAAGGGTTAATTTAGTAAAATGTTGGACCTGAATGTGAGTTTATTTTAGTCCCAGTGTGAAACCCAACGGTCTTTGTCTCATTTGCATGTTCACACTGCAGCAGCGTTGTTACCATCAGTGTGACCGCTGCTTCTGCATGTGGGGGGGGGGGGGTATTTCCCAGCATGCACCGCTGCCAGCAGACTGCATGGCTGTGAGTCAACGCGACGACGTCCCGCACCGCTGTTTGATTTACATGTCTGAGTCATGTGACCTCAAACCATCATGACTGACAGATGAGGAAGAACAGTTTTCCTGAGAAGTTCTGAAATAAGACGACTTAAAATAACAGAAGGAAGAAGAAGTACTCTGATCAGTATTACAGTATTATAGTGATGTAGTATGCAGTATTACAGTAAAAGTACTGCAGTATTATAGTGATGTAGTATGCAGTATTACAGTAAAAGTACTGCAGTATTATGAGCGATGTAGTATGCAGTATTACAGTAAAGTACTGCAGTATTATAGTGATGTAGTATGCAGTATTACAGTAAAAGTACTGCAGTATTATGAGTGATGTAGTATGCAGTATTACAGTAAAAGTACTGCAGTATTATAGTGATGTAGTATGCAGTATTACAGTAAAGTACTGCAGTATTATGAGCGATGTAGTATGCAGTATTACAGTAAAAGTACTGCAGTATTATAGTGATGTAGTATGCAGTATTACAGTAAAGTACTGCAGTATTATGAGCGATGTAGTATGCAGTATTACAGTAAAAGTACTGCAGTATTATAGTGATGTAGTATGCAGTATTACAGTAAAAGTACTGCAGTATTATAGTGATGTAGTATGCAGTATTACAGTAAAAGTACTGCAGTATTATGAGTGATGTAGTATGCAGTATTACAGTAAAGTACTGCAGTATTATAGTGATGTAGTATGCAGTATTACAGTAAAGTACTGCAGTATTATAGTGATGTAGTATGCAGTATTACAGTAAAAGTACTGCAGTATTATAGTGATGTAGTATGCAGTATTACAGTAAAGTACTGCAGTATTATAGTGATGTAGTATGCAGTACTACAGTAAAGTACTGCAGTATTATAGTGATGTAGTATGCAGTATTACAGTAAAAGTACTGCAGTATTATAGTGATGTAGTATGCAGTATTACAGTAAAAGTACTGCAGTATTATAGTGATGTAGTATGCAGTATTACAGTAAAAGTACTGCAGTATTATAGTGATGTAGTATGTAGTATTACAGTAAAGTACTGCAGTATTATAGTGATGTAGTATGCAGTATTACAGTAAAAGTACTGCAGTATTATGAGTGATGTAGTATGCAGTATTACAGTAAAGTACTGCAGTATTATAGTGATGTAGTATGCAGTATTACAGTAAAAGTACTGCAGTATTATAGTGATGTAGTATGCAGTATTACAGTAAAGTACTGCAGTATTATAGTGATGTAGTATGCAGTATTACAGTAAAGTAGTGGTTTGGTCCTCTGACTGATATATTATTATTATGACATCATTAGATTATTAATAGTGAAGCATCAGTGTTAGAGCAGCATGTTACTGTTGTAGCTGCTGGAGGTGGAGCTAGTTTACACTACTTTATATACAGTTAGCTAGTTTAGTCCAGTGGTTCCCAACCTAGGGGTGGGGCCCCTAGGTTATATTATAAAGCTTGTTATATTATATATTATATTATATTATATATATATATATTATATTATCCATTGTGTCAAATCTGCATCTGAAAAGTAACTAAAGCTGTTAAATAAATGTAGTGGAGTAGAAAGTACAATATTTCCCTCTGAGATGTAGAAAGTAGCATCACATGGAAATACTACAGTAAAGTACAAGTACCTCTAACTGTACTACAGTAAAGTACAAGTACCTCAAACTGTACTACAGTAAAGTACAAGTACCTCTAACTGTACTACAGTAAAGTACAAGTACCTCTAACTGTACTACAGTAAATATATTAATGAGTAATATAAATGAAGATAAATTAAATTCTGCTGAAGTTTTTTCAGTTCTTCAAACCAAAGACTGAATATTACTCAACGAATTCTGTTTGGTTTCATTTCTGCAGAAAACACGACGAAGTTCATCATAATTAAACTTAAAGATATGATATATTTATTTCAGTGTTTAAATGTCATTTTATATCTGGACTGTACCATTATATATATTTATATATATATATATATATATATACATATATATATATATACACATATATATATATATATATATATATGTATATATATATATATATATACACATATATATATATATATATATATATGTATATATATATATATATATATATATATATATATCTTTTATTGTGTTAAACTGTATATATATATATATATATATATACATATATATATGTATATATATATATATATGTATATATATATATATATATATATATATATATATATAACTATAATGTTTGTGTTTGTGAGGAGACGCGTCTGCAGTTTAAGTTCGATCATTAATCATCGGAGCGTTCAGAGGAAACAAAGTGAACTTCCTCTTCTTCTTCCTGTTGATCAAACGCTGCTTTAACCCTCAAACTGCTGCTTTAAACATATTGATCATAAACAGCTGATCAATCAGACTGATTACAAACAAAATC
>NC_084983.1:29476325-29481325 GCF_963691925.1 Scomber scombrus | reverse complement strand
CTATGAAGGTGATGGAGGACTGCAAAGCTCTCCTTCAGTCCATCTATGAGCAGTCTGTACTATTATCGGACCCGTCTCAGATCCTTAAAAAGCAATATGAGCTCTTTCCTTCTTGCAGAAGGTACACAATCCCAAAATGCAAATTGAACCGTTTTAAATATTATTTCGTACCAACCTCCATCAAAATGTTAAATAGATCTGTAGTGTGTATGTAGCCTACATGCACGTCTTTAGCTGTTAGATGTATTTTATGTGTATTTATTGTCTGTCTGTAATATTCTATTCTAGAGATCTATTAGAAGCATCAACCATCACACTGCCTCCTTCTGGTTACACACATGATGTTTGATGCTTTGGATCAGGAGCCATTCCAAGTCTAGTCCATCGTTCTGGTTCAGGTTGATCAGTTCCATCGGTCCAGAGAACTGAGCTGCTTCCTAGATGTGTTTAGCAAAGTCTAATCTGTCCTTTCTATTCCTGATGTTTATAAAAGCTTTGCAGCTTGGAGTGAACCATCTGTGTTTGCTCTCATGGGGTCTTCTCTTTATGGTAGACCTGATACTGACATGTTTACTTCCTGGAGAGGGTTCTTCTCTTGGTTGGATGTTGTGAAGGTTTTTATGAACCATGGAAAGGATCCTGGATCATCCACCACTGCTGTGTCTCTCTCTCTCTCTGTGGTCTTTCTGTGTTACTGAGTTCAGCAGAATGTACCAGACTGTTGGTTTGGACTCTACTAATGTTCTTCAGATCTCTCTGATATTAAATCTCTGAAAGCTGAGAGTCTACACTTTAAACCCAGATTCATTATATAACTGTAGTAGTACTTTACTGTAGTACAGTTTGAGGTACTTGTACTTTACTGTAGTACAGTTTGAGGTACTTGTACTTTACTGCAGTACAGTTTGAGGTACTTGTACTTTACTGTAGTACAGTTTGAGGTACTTGTACTGTGAGTATTTCCATGTAAATGTATTTCTGTGTCTGTAGTTTCTGTTTCAGTCCGCGTTCCTGTGTCTGTATGAAGGGTTGGTCGACGGCGATGTGGAACGGTATCCCCGAGCCGCTGCTGTCTGGACGCTCCGCCCCCGAACCCTGGCTCCTCCCTGGCTGCAGCTCCGTCTACGACAGTCTGGTCAGGTGAGAAACACACACACACACACACACACACCTGTCTACCTGTCTACCTGAGTCTATAATGCTAACTGGTGTCTACCTGCTGTGTGTCCTGCTGCAGTAACGTGTCTCCCGCCCCGTCTCCTCCGCCAGCGACCGGTCTGCGAGGAGCCGAACGAACCCCCAACAAACCTCGAAGGTCCGAAACGTTTGAATAAATTCACATTATATGATTTTTACAGTTTGATCAGAAACAAGAACCTGAATTTAAACTTTATTTTAGTTCACAGCTCAGTTTAACATCTGTAGTGCAAAACTCAGCAAAGAACAATTAAACAGAGAAAACAAAAATAATATTACAATAAACATTATATTTAGAAGTATAAACAGCATCATTAATACAGTATCAGAAGCTCTGAGTATAAAAGCAACACATGGGGAAATAAAGACATTTAAACATGATTGGAAATAAAATCAATCAAACAGATAATTACAGAATATTTAACCTAAAATTAATGATTTAATGTAGATTTTTGTTACAGATGTTTTGAGAGATGAACACTGAGCTCCTGCAGTGATTTTAATAAACTAACTGCAGCAAGTTCAAAGCTGAAACTAAGTGTGTGCGCTCGTTCCTTCAGGCCGTCCATCTTGGAGCGCTGCATCCTCAAAGTGTCCACCAGCAGCGTTGCCGTGGGGACGGACGACCTGGACAACAAGAGGTCTGAAACATGTTTAGATAAACAGAAACCAAATTCAAATGTTATATTATTATTTGCTGGATGTGATCTTTGTTTGTCCTCTGACCTCTGTGCCCCCCCCCCCCTCCTGCAGACCTCCTCTGGGCCGCTGCTACTCTCGCCTCCCGGACCCGGCCAACACCGAGACCAACGCAGCGGTCCTGAAGCGGCGACAGAAACAGATCCAGTACGGAAAGAACACGAGCGGCTACCAGAACTACCTGCAGCAGATCCCCAAGTGAGACACAATGAGATGCCTATTCGATCGTTTATTTACACGTCATGTCGTCTTTTTAACGTCACTGAAGTTGAAACAACTAACAGGTCTGTTTAACAATGTGAGGAGGAGAAAGTCCAGATATTTGTGTTCAAATGGAGGAAAAGTAAAATAAATAGTCAGTAAAGTTCAGATACCTGAAAATCTACTGAAGTACAAATACTACTAATACTAATAAATTACTTCCCACCTCTGATAACCAATCAATAATCAATCGTCTCCTCTTCAGACACCTGAGGGATCCCAAGCTGCATCCCTCCACTCCCAACAAGTACAGGAAGTACAGCCGGCGTTCCTGGGACATGCAGGTTCGTCTTTGGAGGCGAGCGCTGCACCTCTGGGACCCGCCCAGCGATTCCCCTCCAGACAGCAGCAACCCCCCCGACCCCGTGGAGCTGCTGTAGGTGGACTACACTACCCATAATGCACCTCACTGTGGATTACACTACCCACAATGCACCTCACTGTAGACTACACTACCCATAATACACCTCCCACTATGAACTACACTACCCATAATACACCTCCCACTATGGACTACACTACCCATAATACACCTCACTGTGGACTACAATACCCATAATACACCTCCTCACTGTGGACTACACTTCCCACAATGCACCTCACTGTAGACTACGCTACCCATAATACACCTCCCACTATGGACTACACTACCCATAATACACCTCACTGTGGACTACACTACCCATAATACACCTCCTCACTGTGGACTACACTTCTCATAACGCACTTCTCACTGAGGACTACACTAACCGTAATGCACCTCCTTATTGTGGACTATACTACCCACAATGCACCTCTTCACTGTGAACTACACTACCCACGATGCACCTCTTCACTAACAGTTGTCACTATGATTTATTAAAGCAGGGATGTCAAACATGAAGCCCGTTGCCCAGAACCGGCTCTCAGAGAGAACCAATCCGGCCCTCATGAGATGTGTTGTATTTGTGGCCTTTGAACTGTATTAATGTGTTTCTGCTCCCTAGTGGCTGAATCAGGAACCACAGCGTTGCCTCTTTGTATAAATGACGTCATGAATCAGTTGGGTTTTTTTAACGTGAGCTGAACTGTTCTGCAGGCAGAGTCAGCTGTCCCGGATGACCTCTGACCTCTGTGAGGACGGAGGAGACAGACAGAGAGAGAAGGAGACTCCTGCAGTCTCTAAAGCCTCCTCTGTGTCTCCGCTGGAGCCGCCCGGTCCCTGGAGCGTCCCGCTGTCCCCGGTAACACATCACACCCTAACCCGCTGTCCCCGGTAACACATCACACCCTAACCCCCTGTCCCCGGTAACGCCGTCACACCCTAACCCCCTGTCCCCGGTAACGCCGTCACACCCTAACCCCCTGTCCCCGGTAACGCCGTCACACCCTAACCCCCTGTCCCCGGTAACGCCGTCACACCCTAACCCCCTGTCCCCGGTAACACCTGACACCCTAACCATCCGTCACTCCCTAACCCTAACCCCCTGTCCCCGGTAACATATCACACCCTAACCCTCTGTCCCCGGTAACACATCACACCCTAACCATCCGTCACTCCCTAACCCTAACCCCCTGTCCCCGGTAACGGCATCACACCCTAACCATCCGTCACTCCCTAACCCTAACCCCCTGTCCCCGGTAACACATCACACCCTAACCCCCTGTCCCCCGTAACACCGTCACTCCCTAACCCCCCGTCCCCGGTAACGCCGTCACTCCCTAACCCCCTGTCCCCGGTAACGCCGTCACTCCCTAACCCCCTGTCCCCGGTAACGCTGTCACTCCCTAACCCCCTGTCCCCGGTAACGCTGTCACTCCCTAACCCCCTGTCCCCGGTAACGCCGTCACTCCCTAAACCCCTGTCCCCGGTAACGCCATCGCACCCTAACCCCCTGTCCCCGGTAACGCCGTCACTCCCTAACCCCCTGTCCCCGGTAACGCTGTCACTCCCTAACCCCCTGTCCCCGGTAACGCCGTCACTCCCTAAACCCCTGTCCCCGGTAACGCCATCGCACCCTAACCCCGTGTCCCCGGTAACGCCGTCGCACTGTTATTATTCACTGTAGTATTTATCATTAACTGAGCTGCAGGTACTACTTTACTGTAGTACAGTTAGATGTACTAGTACTTTACTGTAGTACAGTTTGAGGTAATGTACTTTACTGTAGTACAGTTAGAGGTACTACTACTTTACTGTAGTACAGTTAGAGATACTAGTACTTTACTGTAGTACAGTTTGAGGTAATGTACTTTACTGTAGTACAGTTAGAGGTACTACTACTTTACTGTAGTACAGTTTGAGGTACTTGTACTTTACTGTAGTACAGTTTGAGGTACTTGTACTTTACTGTAGTACAGTTAGAGGTACTTCTACTTTACTGTAGTACAGGTGCTGCTACTTTCTCGTCTGTTCCTCCTGCAGGAGTCAGACTGCTCCTTTCGGTCTCCTCGCTCTCCTCCTGGTCTCAGTTACTCCTTCAGGAGTCAGCTGACCCACAACAACAACATGACTGATTGGCTGCGTCTCCTGCTGGAGGCCGACTACGCTCACGGTGAGAAAACAAACTTTAATCAGGGACAATTTTCAGCGGCGGATGAATCTAAGTTCAGACTGAACTTTAACCTTCATGTTTTTTATCTCTACAGATTTCGGCTCTGATGACCAGCAGGTCCCCATGATGTCTGATCAGCTTTTATGGAACCCGTATTGATCGTCAGCGTTCAGTCCTGGAAACATCTTCATCATCGTCTTCATGAAGGAAGCTCTGCGTGACGTCTGGACCTTTTTTAAATCTATCGAGTCGGCAGATTCCAGTTTACACATTCAGTCTTTTTAAGGAAATGATTGGTTCAGGACTAAC
>NC_084983.1:29450072-29472572 GCF_963691925.1 Scomber scombrus | reverse complement strand
CGAGGTATTAATCTGAGATTTAAAGTGAGATTCAGGATTAAAGAGAAGAAGAAGAAACATCACATCAAGAAGAACTAGAAACTTTGGAGAGACTTTGAAAGACTCCCAACTCTGTAATCTACAGATTTGTTTACAGGAAAATCTCCAAAACATTATTTATATTATAATACATTAATACAAAAAAACTCATTTTTCCGGACAATTTACAGAGAGGGTTGGACAGTTTGGTAGAAAGTATAAGAAACATATGAAAAAGTGAAATTAGTGTAGTTAGTAAGTACCAACTCATTACACACTGTTTGGATTTATACATAGATGAACTTAGATTTTCAGAATTTCTTTGTAAAATAAACTTTTGACAATTTTATAACTGACAGACAATACGTAGTTTTCTACAGTTTGTCCCATTTAACAGCTGAACACCTGCTGCTGTATGAAAACAGAAAAGTTGGGTGAAAGTGGCGGAATAACTTTAAACTTGATCAAACCGAATGGAAAATAAGGCCAAATCTAAATATCAGTAATTCCAGTGTCATTATGTTATTATGAAAATTTGCCCAACAACACATCTGACTATTTTATCAGACGCTGACAGCTCGTTCTGGTTTTACCTCTACGTGTCTGCAGGCTGTTTGATGACCAAACATCACACTGAGCAGCTGACAGAAACATATTGAATCTGACTCAAAGCGTTTGTTTAAACTTGGGAGTGTCAATATGCAATCTGAGTACAAATAACACAAATTTACACTTTCAAATTGGATGTAGTTCATACGCCAAAGTTCAATTTTGCATGCAGGCTATTTACCAACTTAAAGCTGCATTTTCCACTTTTTTCATGTGTTGTTTAACGCTGTTATTTAAGTTTAGGCACAGAAATAACCTGGTATGGGAAAGATCATTGTTGGAGTTGAAATACAACAGTAAATAAAGTAAAATATCTTGATGTGAGGCTCAAAATTTCCAACTAAAAAGTCCATAAAGCCCGATGTGACGCTGAAGATGTCCGGTTGGTTGTATTTAGCAGCGTGTTCACAACTTTTTACCGATTGTATATATCCGAACAAATATCACCTCATTACATAAAAGAAAGCTGGAATCTGGAATCTGAGATGAGCGAAAGAATAGACGATTGTCTGATTTACAGCTTTATTTAAACATCTTTTACATTTAAAGATGAAAGTGTCAATTAACTAAAACACAACACTAGTTATGATAATCAGACAACGATGAAACTAATAATTTCGCTTCTTCCTCGTCACTGCTGGTTTCCTGTGAACACACAAACACAACAGATGAGATGCTGCAAGATGCTTCAATCTCATATAAGACTTTTACAGCTAAACTGTGAATAACTGCTTTAGGTATTTTAATGATCTAATCCTATCTGAAACTATTCTTTCACATGATATGAACAGTTTGTGTGTGTTTGTTCTCTGTTTTCTGCATTATTGGCCATAAAGTTTAAAAAAGAAAAGGTTGAAGCAATAATTCATGTCATTATGAGTGACTTAAGTTACAGTGATGACTTAAAAAAGACAGCAATGAAAGCTAAAATGTTAAAATGTAAGAATATGAGATTCATTCAAACTGCTAAATGCTGCTGCTGCTAACTGGGATTCATGTGTTTAATGTTATAAAAGAGCTCAAACACTGACAGAGACGCTAGCTCATCAATAAAGATTCAATGAAAGGCCAATTAATTAACCTTTATGGCCAATCATAGTTTGTGATTCTTATAGAGTATCATGAATGTCATATTAAACATATTATTGACCAATAGCTGAGCTGATGGAGGAATACCTGCAGAAACAGGCAGGTGTGTAGGTGATGGTGAAGGTGTGCGTCTCACCTGTCAGACACATCGGACGGTGACATGCAGGTATTTGTAGGTTTGTGGGCAGGGGTCTCCTCCCATCACCTCACTGGTTGCTCGGATGGGACACAGGGCCTTATCATCACACCTGAAGGAGATAAGCGGCAGTGTTATCCTGCTGCACTTTTTATGTAAAGTGTTAAATAGCTCTACATTCTGACAGCCATCACTGATATAGAGTGTTTGGTCAGTAATGTGGGTCTTCCAGTCCCTCCCCTCTGCAGTACACAGTTTGACTTTGACTGATCATGTCAGATCATGTCTCTGCAATGAGGCCAACGCGGAAGTAACTTAAAACTGCATTCTATCAAAAGGCCACCAGGGGGCGACCATTTTGGTGTCAAAAGGACTTCCGTCTCTATACAAGTCAATGGAGAATTCACCAACTTCTCACTTGATTTCTAACCTCAGTAAACGTTTTCAAAATGTGTTTATGGTCTCAATCGCTAGTTTAAAGCCTTCTTCAATGCAGTATGATGTTCATTTGGGACATTTTGGCCTCCCTGATTTTATATTTGATGATAAAGCAGGGTATGCAAGAAAAAAAACAGGTGTCATCCAAGACCCACATGTAATCTGTGTGGCCTTCAATCAGTCAATCAAAGTTTTGAAAGGGTTGAAAAGCGATGCACAGCCTGCTGTAGTGCGTCTGAACAGGTAAACTGTATTTTACTCTGCAGCAGATATTTGTTAGCTCCAATGTTTTCAGGAACAGAGAGGAAGTTAGTCAAAATGCCGATATTGCTTAAAACCTCTTCAGAGTCACATTTTTTGAGCATTCTGAAGGTGCTTTGCCAACAATTATAAAACTTTCACATAGTTAAAGACATTAAGATCAATTTTATTGTCTTCTCAGGGGACACTCAGTCACATAGAGGCGACCCTCTTGTTCCTGAGGGAAAGCTCAAAATAGCAGCGCTCAGAAGAAGCTGAACCTTCCTGATGCCTTTAACCCTGAGCAGCTGTGGTGAAGCCTGAAACACTCTTATCTGTCTTGTTGTTTTTAGACAAACTTGAAAAATTGTGAACCTGTCCTTTTCAACAAGTCCTGTTCAGCTCCAGAGACGTGCTCTGAATCCAACCCGTCACAGGAAGTTGGATTATCAACCTTGTTTAAAGGACAGGAAAATATGTTGTAGATGTCAGTGTCAGCTCCTCTGTGAGCCTCTTTGATATGCAGTTTGGCCCCAACATGCATCAGGCAAGTATGCAAATACATCTAGAAATGTCTGGCCGAACCGGTGCAAATGTGAAGGAAAAAAAAGTGACCTTTGAATCACTAATGGAGGGAGGACAGAGAATCCCTGTCTGAATGAAAAGAGATGAAGTTCAGCAAACAAAAGGGATCAGCAATGCTCCGACAGATTGTGTTAAAGGACCAGTCTGTAGGGTTTAGTGGCATTTAGCGGCGAGGTTGTAGACTGAAACTAATAGTATTTGTATTTAGGGATAATAATCACCATCTTTGTGTAGATTTCTGCATTAGTGTCCTATTCTGGAGTCAATTCCAGACCTGGTGTTGTGTGTGTGTAGGATAACATTACTCAACCTTTAGCAACAGGTCTATCTCCTTATGGTCATAAAGGTAAAGGTCACAGTACAGTACAGTGAGATTCTGCTCTGCATTCAACCCATCCTAAGTATTAGGAGCAGTGGGCAGCCAATATACAGCACCTGGGGACCAACTCCAGTTCTACATCAATACCTTAACGTCTTTTCTATTGGGGTGGTGCAGGTAGGCAGGGGCAGCGACAGATGATCATTCGCCTTGCGGTGGACCATCAGCTTGATCCCGAGATCCAACCACAAGCTTTTTAACTGCAGCAACTTCACATTACAATATCTGAGATGGAATTACTGCAACTGCTGGCACCAGACTTTCCCTCCAATTAAAACTCGTTAAAGGAATGAAAGAGTACTCAATGTTAGAGCCAGTACCTAAGAGTCGGTTCACCAAGGCCCCCCATCTTCACATGCCACCTAACTGGCACAGCATCTGAACTTGTGGATTGTGGACCCACATGGCAGCAAACCCTCTAGTGTTTTGTTGATCTGATCCTAACTGGGCCCGACAGTTCCAGGCCCAGACACAAGAACTTTGCCTCTGATGACCTGAGGCCTCTGACAACTTGGTTCCCAGGGACACAAGGACATGAAAACCTCCGCCGCATGATAAACCCTTGTATGAATTATCTTGGGGCCTTTTAGTGCATTTCAGATGTTTAAAAAGAGTAAATTAAGTGATGTCTTACATATTTTGCAGGGTTGTGGTAACATCACGCCTACAGCTGGTACTTTGTTTTATCCCAGAACGCTTGGAGCTCCAACACATGTATTTATTCTGACGACCATAGACAGCAGACTCCACATGAAGTTTCTTCCCGTGAACTAGAGAGAGACAGAAGAATGGCCTTAAATACACAAAATGAACAGAAAACTGAGAAGGAAAACATGATGGATGTGTGTGAGACTCACAGCATCTGAACTGCCCCCGTTGTCCCTCACAGATCACCCCCTCAAATGCAGAGGGATGTGTTTTTTGAGGCCGAGCAGGATGGATGGAGAAGGGGTGTACTGGTCTGTAGTGAAAGGCTAATGGGAATTTATTGTTTGCTGGTCTGATGATACAGGGACACACTGGTCTGTACCTGAAGAAAAACCTAAACCTGCAGCCGATTTTAGACTTCCTTCTGATGGGAACCGTTGGGATGTTGCTGCTGGGAACTTTTGGTTTGTTGCTGATGGGAACCTTTGGTTTGTTGTTAATGGGAACCTTTGGTTTGTTGTTAATGGGAACCTTTGGTTTGTTGCTGATGGGAACTTTTGGTTTGTTGCTGATGGGAACCTTTGGTTTGTTGTTGATGGGAACCTTTGGTTTGTTGTTAATGGGAACCTTTGGTTTGTTGCTGATGGGAACTTTTGGTTTGTTGTTGTTGGGAACTTTTGGTTTGTTTTTGTTGGGAACTTTTGGTTTGTTGCTGATGGGAACTTTTGGTTTGTTGTTGTTGGGAACTTTTGGTTTGTTGCTGATGGGAACTTTTGGTTTGTTGTTGTTGGGAACTTTTGGTTTGTTGCTGATGGGAACTTTTGGTTTGTTGTTGGTTCCACATGGTTTCTTTCTGAAGGCACACTTTGGTTTCTTGCTGATTGGAACTTTTGATTTGTTGCTGATGGGAACTTTTGGTTTGTTGCTGATTCCACATGGTTTCTTTCTGAAGGCACACTTTGGTTTGTTGCTGCTGGGAACTTTTGGTTTGTTGCTAATTGGAACTTTTGGTTTTTTGCTGATGGGAACTTTTGGTTTGCTGATGATTGGAACTTTTGGTTTGTTGCTGATGGGAACTTTTGGTTTGTTACTGATGGGAACTTTTGGTTTGTTGATGATGGGAACTTTTGGTTTGTTGCTGATTCCACATGGTTTCTTTCTGAAGGCACACTTTGGTTTGTTGCTGATGGGAACTTTTGGTTTGTTGCTGATTGGAACTTTTGGTTTTTTGCTGATGGGAACTTTTGGTTTGCTGATGATGGGAACTTTTGGTTTGTTGCTGATTGGAATTTTTGGTTTGTTACTGATGGGAACCTTTGTTTTGTTGCTGATATGAACTTTTGGCTTGTTGCTGCTGGGAACTTTTGGTTTGTTGATGATGGGAACTTTTGGTTTGTTGATGATGGGAACTTTTGGTTTGTTGCTGATGTGAACTTTTGGCTTGTTGATGATGGGAACTTTTGGTTTGTTGCTGATGGGAACTGTTGGTTTGTTGCGGATGGGGACTTTTGGTCTTATGTGGATGGGAGCTTTGGGTTTGTTGCCGATTTGAACTTTTGGTTTCTTGCTGATTCCACATGTTTGTTTTTTAAAGGCACACTTTGATTTTCTGCCAATGGAAACTTTTGGTTTCTTGCTGATTCTACATGTTGGTTTTTTTCTAAAGGCACACTTCGATTTGTTGCTGATGGGAACTGTTGATTTGTTGCTGATTCCACACTTTGGATTCTTTCTGAAAGCACACTTTGATTTTCTGATGGCAATTGTTGGTTTGTTTATAATGGGGACTTTTAGTTTGTTGCTGATGGGAACTTTTGGTTTGTTGCTGATGGGAACTGTTGATTTGTTGCTGATGGGAACTTTTGGTTTGTTGCTGATGGGAACTTTTGGTTTGTTGCTGATGGGAACTTTTGATTTATTGTGGATGGGAGCTTTGGGTTTGTTGCTGATGGGAATTTTTGGTTGTTTGCTGATGGGAACTTTTGGTATGTTGATTATTGGAAATGTTGGTTTGTTGCTGATGGGAACTTTTGGTATGTTGACTATTGGAAATATTGGCTTGTTGCTGATGCCACACCCTGGTTTCTTTCTGAGGGCACACTTCTGTTTCTTGCTGATTGGAACTTTTGCTTTCTTGTTGATTCCACATGTTGGCGTCTTTCTGAAGACACACTTTGATTTGTTGCTGATGTAGACTGTTGGTTTGTTGCTGATGATGCACTTTGGATTTTTCTTGAAGCCACACTTTGATTTTCTGATGGTAATTCTTGTTTTTATCCTAATGGGAGCTTTTGGTTTGTTGCTGCTGGGAACTTTTGGTTTGTTGCTGATTGGAACTTTTGGTTTGTTGCTGATTGGAACTTTTGGTTTGTTGCTGATATGAACTTTTGGCTTGTTGATGATGGGAACTGTTGGTTTGTTGCGGATGGGGACTTTTGGTTTCTTGCTGATTCCACATGTTTGTTTTTTAAAGGCACACTTTGATTTTCTGCCGATGGAAACTTTTGGTTTCTTGCTGATTCCACACTTTGGATTCTTTCTGAAAGCACACTTTGATTTTCTGATGGCAATTGCTGGTTTGTTTATAATGGGGACTTTTGGTTTGTTTCTGATGGGAACCTTTGATTTGTTGGAGATAGGGACTTTTGAGTTGTTGTGGATGGGAACTTTTGGTTTGTTGCTAATGGGAGCTTTGGGTTTGTTGCTGATGGGAACTTTTGGTATGTTGATTATTGGAAATGTTGGCTTGTTGCTGATGGGAACTTTTGGTATGTTGATTATTGTAAATGTTGGCTTGTTGCTGATGCCACACCCTGGTTTCTTTCTGAGGGCACACTTCTGTTTCTTGCTGATTGGAACTTTTGCTTTCTTGTTGATTCCACATGTTGGCGTCTTTCTGAAGGCACACTTTGATTTGTTGCTGATGTAGACTGTTGGTTTGTTGCTGATGATGCACTTTGGATTTTTTCTGAAGCCACACTTTGATTTTCTGATGATAATTCTTGTTTTTATCCTAATGGGAGCTTTTGGTTTGTTGTGGAGGGGGACGTTAGGGTTGTTGATGATGGAAATTTTTGATTTGTGTCTGATGGGAACTGTTGGATTATTGCTAATGGGGACTTTTGGTTTGTTGATTATTGTAAATGTTGGTTTGTTGCTGACGGGAACTGTTGTTTTGCTGATGCTACACCTTTGTTTCTTCCTGAAGACACACTTTGATGTTTTTCTTAAGTTACACTTTGTTTTTTTGCCGATGTGAACTTTTGGTTTCTTGCTGATGCCACATGCTAGTTTCTTTCTGATGGTACACTTTGATTTACTCCCAATGGAAACTTTTGGTTGCCTTTTGATGATGCACTTTGGTTTCTTTCTTAAGGCACACTTTGATTTACTCCCGATGGAAACTTTTGGTTGCCTGCAGATTGATGGTTCTGGTTTGGTTTCTTCACTATTGTAAATGAAAAAGAGGGAGGTGGGATGTTAGAAGTGTTAATGTACAATTATAGGCTAAATTAACTAAATAGACTTATTAAAATAGAATTTGACTAAAGAGAAATAGACCAAGGAGTCTGTCAAAACATCTGGATTCCCTGCTGGTAGCTTCTTGCATTACAGGTCACATGCTCTACTCATAGTGGGTGTTGGTGTAGTGAAGGGCATTGTATTGAAAAGTGTTTCTAATATTTTGACCCCCTCATGGACGTCAGTGGAGTGGACAAAATATTAGGAACATATATGTTTCGTATACTGAGCTAGAGCGGGTGTGGAAATAAAATCAATGAATTAATAAATAAAACAATTGATGGTTACAGGATTCAAGAACAGAAGTTTGTTGAAATTTCCAAAAAGATAAAAACAGTTTTTTATTACCCTGCGTTGTCCTCCGATGATAATGAAGATAATAACGATGTTGGTGATAATTCATTGGCTTGACCTGGAGTGCACATGAATGAGAATTTCTGTATCATAATGGTCACATTTTTTATTTCCTTGATTTCAAAGTTTACAGATGTGGAAAATACATTTGAAAGTTTTATCTAGAAAAAAGCTTCAATCAAAGTCACATGAAAGCCACACAAAGAGTGAAATGTTCAAGAATTACGCAACTTTATCGTCTGTGTTTGATAAAGACCGCTGAATCATTATGAAGAGTTTAGTCTCATACGTTTGTTTAGAAATGGAAACAAAGCCTAATAACAGTGATTTTCAGTCTCTGAGAGTAGTTCTGTGTAAAGCAGACACTACTGAGCATGTGCAGTAACTCTGTCCTGTTAGTCTACAGATCACAACCTCTGAATCTAAGCTTTAATCTAAACTAAGGAATAAGATATAGCAGGCTTTGATACACACAAAATACTGGTTAGTAGATCAGTTCATTGTTGGTTTCGATCCACACATGAAGAAAATGGTCCTAAAAATAAAATGTTAACGCGACTAAAAGTCTTGACCAGAAAAACGTGACTGAGGTCCAGAGTTGGGTCTTTGGTGGAAATCAATACAGTTGCCTTAAAGTTGTTAGTAGTTAGGTAGCATCATGTTTGGGGTCAGTACTTACTGGTTAATGTCAGCAGGGCGATCAGGACCGCCAAAGCTGAAACACAAGCAGACGTTTATACACGTGATGCGTTACATTTCTCTGGTCACACACAGGATATGTACATTGTGTGAATCCATATTTGCAGCCTCATTATTATTCGCTCCTTCACTGTTACCGTGGAAACGGAGCTTTGAGCTCTCAGGTAGCCTGAGGGTTGGGTGGGTCACAAAGCTCCCTGCAGCTGTATAAACTTTAACGTTTTACAGCTTTATGGACAATTGTTATATAATTGTTGTATAATTGTTTAATCCTTTCAGCTGCACATCAGCTTCTCCAGTGTGAGAAATTTACACTTTTATCTGTAATATATGAAGTTTAAGTCAAGATCTTTGGGTTTCGAACAGCAGGTCAAAACAAAACATTTGACTATTTTCCCACATTTAATTTTGATTGATCAAGGAAACAGTTATGAGATTATAGATGACTAAAACCTTGCCCTGCACCTCTCAAGGTGTTTTGTTCTTGTACTGTCTCCCCATTTATTACATTTTTGATAATATACTTTTATTTAAAAAGATTAAAACACAAAAACTCTCTACAGTAATTTCCTTTCTCGCAAAACATACAACAACATACTGTATTCATATCTGAAAAAGACAAAACTGAGAAAAAAATGAGGTTTGTTTTTGTATCTAATATCAGAAATATGTCAGGTTGAGCTTTGCTGCTCTCTCTCTCTAACTCTCATAGACGTGTCAAGTTAAAGTAATTGAAGGTAAAGTGTTTTAAATTCTTTGCAATTCTGATTTGAAGTAATTAGAGGCAAACTGAACCTAAACCTCACAACCTACATGTTGGACACATTATCCAAGACAGTCCTGAATTTCTGTTTCCAGAAACATCGAAGAGATTGAAATGAAGAACATTTTAAATGAGGTAAATCATTTTTAGAAGTCTTCACAGCTCGATTTCTCTGAACATGTTCCATTTGAACGGTCACTTCAGTCGCTACATTAACTACAGAAATGAAAACCTGCTGAACTTTCTGATAGTTTGAGGCTATTTAACGTTACTCACAGACCAGCACGGTCGGCTTCAGCCGGTCCATCTCCGTAGTTCTCTGCAGATCGAATCCTCACCAGGCGTCGAGTTTTATCTCTCTTTCTCAGAGAAGCTGGCAGAGTTTCCTCCAGCTGCTACGATTGCTTGTTGCCTTCAGTGTTTGACAGGTTTGTGTAGTTAAACACAACATTACAAACATGACAGCAACAAGTCTGTTTGACTAAATGTTCCTGGAGGGGTGATTTTTAAGACCTCACAGTGTTAACAACCAAACAAACAAACAAAGACTGTGGCAGCTGAATGGAGACTGTACATGAATACATGAGCCTCCATAGAACTTAAAGCATTAAAAAACTAATAATACAGTTACAGTTGATCAGTGTCCAACATTAGTCTCCATGTGGTTTAGTTTAAATTTAAAGGGTTAAAATGTGAAAATAAACGTATGAGTAACTTGCACACATTCTTTTTTTGTGGACCCAGCATCAAAGTTCTGCTTTTAATCCATTTAGAGAGAATATATTAGAGGATTATGGCAAAAATGTCTAAGTGGTGTAACCATAAAAACTTTGTACCAAATAATTCAACTTGCTTAAAAACAGTAAATTGTCAATAAAACACCATATCAACTAGTTTGGCATGATCTTACATTATAACTTTATATTAAATAAAGGTAATGGAATACAATTGTTCTACATATTACATTTACTCTGGGTTACCATGGAGATCAGGAAACATTTACATGTTTTAAATGAAGTCATTATTAGTATAAGTCCACTTAAATACACTGTAGGTGATAAAATATGTAATATTTATCATTCTTTTGTGGTTACACCATTTGACATTTTCAGGAGCATTCAGTCTTACTTTTGGTAAAAAATGGTGCAAATGTCATTTCAAATGATATAAAACCAACAAAAATACTAAATGTACATTTTAACAAACCTGATGCTGCTTTTAAAACTAGTTTAACTGATTTATGAATTCATCATCTTACCAACACTGATTATTACTGACCTATAAACACACTGGTTCTCACAATGATAGTAATACAAGTACAGACACACAAACACATATATGAGTTTTGATTGACTTTTATTCAGCGTATTTTCAGACTGTACAGGCAGATTATTACTGAGCCTCAACATGTTCAATATTAAATACATCATTATAAAAAAACATTTATGTCACTTTTGATTTTGTCTCCTTTTTATTTCACAATGTCACTTTTTATTTACCTTCCTTTGTAATGTCACCGTTTATTCCACTTTTTTATTTCACTTTTTTGTTTGTGATTAAAAAGAAAGAAAGTATGTAATGTTGAACAGTTTGGGGTTTGGTAGGTTGGTAGGTTGGTAGGTTGGTAGGTTGGTGGGTTACTCCTCAGGAAACAGGAAACAGTAATAAAAGTGTTCACAGCAGCAGCAGCAGCAGCCTGCTTACAGTCAGCTCACAGAAAGCATGATTTAGAATAAACAGCATGTTCCCTTTGTACATTTAGTTTTTGTAGACGAAGCAGTGGAGAGCGGAGCAGGTCTGAACTAGTCCAGAGTGTAGATGTTCTCCTGAACTGGTCTCCTCATCCGAATCTCATAGATGATGTGCGGAGGCTCCTCAGAGGAAAAACTGGAAGACAAAAATCACCAAAAAACCATTAACAGACTCTGAAAACCTGAAATAACGTTTTTTTAATTCACTTTTTCTTTCTTAATGTCAACTTTCTATTTTACGTAGTATTTCATGTAACTTTTTAGTTCGTAATGTCCCTTTCAGAACTTCCAGGTCCGGTTTCAGAAGTAAAAAACCTCATTAAAAATCTCATTAAAATTAGTAAGGAAAAATGCTATATTCAATAAAATGAACTTTGTGAGGTAGAAGTCAACTACGACTCCCATGGTGCATTTCGGTAAGAAACGTCCAATCACAGAGCTTACTATTCAGTCACATGTCTGGGCTGAAGCTAAAGACTCCGATTGGCTTCTTCTCCGTAGCAACAGCAGCTGAGGCTCATGGGTATTGTAGTATTTATTTAGCCGTCTGCCAAACTAACAGAAAAAATCAGATTTCTCAGAAATAGAAATAATTCAAACTGGAGGATTTAATTGTATATAATCCAGCAGATTCCTGTTTCTGTGTTCAGTGATACTGACGATGTTTTTCATTCATGTTTGGCCATTTTAGATACTTTGGGTAGAATAACATTAATAGTGCTGCATCATATGTTTTCTTTTAATAATAATAATACACTTTATTCATTCAGCATTAACACATTTTTAAAAAGAGCAGATAACTTAAACAGTATTAAAAAATATTGAAATATATTTTACTTAAAATCTTCATTTGAATAAAAAACTAAGTATATTAAATAAAATGAAATGAAGTGAAGTGGAAGTATTAAATATGAAAATATAAAATGAAAATACTCAAGTAACAGAAGTAAAAGTACTCATTATATTATTACAGTATATTATATTGTTTGGTTTTATGGCTAACAATATAAGAGCATTTCAATGTTCATCAATTAAAATCATATTTAAATCAATTTGAGATATTTTGAGTAGAGGCATCATGTTTTTTAAATAATAATAATCACTTTATTCAGCACTGTTTATGCAACATTAATATATTTTTTTAAAAGAACAGATAACTTAAAAAACAACAGTTATAATATCATAATACTATTTTATTTAAATCTGAATAAGTAACCAAGTGGTAAATAAAATGAAATGTAGTGAAGTGAAAGTATAAAGTAGCATAAAAAGGAAATACTCAAGTACCTTAGATGTGTACTTGAGTAAATACTTAGTTACTTTCCATCACTGTGAAGAGTCAGACTGTCAGAGATCCGTCAGACTGATCTGAAATGAGGTTTTTAGTGTTTATCGTGTTGTACTCACCAGCCGGTCTTTAAGGCTCGTCTGTAGATTCCACCTGTAGAGTTAAGATAAAGTTAGAAAGTCTTAAATCTGCAGAGTCGCTGTGATCACTTTAAAGACGTAATGTAGTTGTTTAGTTTGAAGCAGCTGCACATGAATACGAAATGACTCTTTTTCATTAATCCTGTAACACTGAATGATATTAGATCCATTAGTTTTAGAGAGCTCGACATCATCAGTGTAGAAACCTGATGTATAGATCAGACACGTGTAGTACACAGATAAACCACCAGGGGGCTTTTTATTCATCAGTGAGACACAATTTAGAGGCCTGGCTATTTTTACCAGTTTAGAAAAAGTTAAAGTAAGAAAAACATTGAAATAGTTACTGATACTTCAACAGGAACAGTTACTGGATTAATGCTATGTTGAATTACTAATATTTAGTAGCTTATTTGATGGTAAATTCCTGTTGAAAAGGTGAGTATTAGATTAGATACAGCAGGTATAGAAGCTCATTTATCTGTGAATCTCTAATTTTATGCATTTCATGTTGTGTCTGATATGAGCTCTATGCAGAACCTTTAAGAGCTTAAACATGTTGTATTCAATGTGTTTTATTTGTTTAAAAATAACCTGCTATGAAAAATACATTGACAAAAAAACAAAACTAATATATATGCAAAGTGTTATTTAATCAATGTTTTAAATTAGGTCCATAAAACACTCCAGTTTAAGGGTTAATTAATGCTACTTCTTTATGTCCTCTGTATGTAATGTGACCAAACTCTGACATGGAGACACCGAATGAAACATAACAAAAGGAAACGTACGTTTAAAGGCCAGAAAGAGAAAAACTGAAGCTAAGATCAGCAACACAGTGAGAGAGAGCGAGAGGACGGGAACATTGATCTGAAGCGAGAGAGACGGGTGAGAGTCCTCCACCTAAAAGAGAGAAAGACAGGTTTAAATATCAATTATGATGCTTTAAAAGTAACTAACTTCAATCTTTTTCTTCTTCTTTTTCATTCAGATTAATTAAATGAGATTCAGGCCAACATGTTTCCCAATGATGAAGGAAGTACTCAGATAAAAGTACCAGTACAACTACTGCATGTAAAAATACATTACAAACAAAAGTACAAGTAAATATTAGCAACAACGTGTTCTTAACCCTCCTGTTGTCCTCGAGGAAGGAAGGAAGGAAGGAAAGGAGGGAGGAAGGAAGGGAGGAAAGGAAAGAAGGAAAGAAGGAAGGAAAGATGGAAAGAAAGGAGGAAGATGGAAGGAAGGGAGGAAGAAGGAAGGAAGGGAGGGAGGAAGGAAGGGAGGAAAGGAAAGAAGGAAAGAAGGAAGCAAGGTAGGAGGGAGGGACGAAAGAAGGAAGGAGAGGGGAGGAAAGAAAGAGAGAAGGAGGAAGGAAAGGAAGGAGGGAAGGAAGGGAGGAAGGGATGAAAGAGAGAGGAAGGAAAGGAGGAAAGGAAGGAAGGAAAGAGGGAAGGAAAGAAGCAGGGAGGGAGGAAAGAAGGACAGATGGAAGGAATGAAGGGAGGAAAGGAGTAAGGAGGGAGTGAGGAAGGAAGGAAGGAAGGAAGGAAGGAAGGAAGGAAGGAAGGAAGGAAGGAAGGAAGGAAGGAAGGAAGGAAGGAACAGTCGGGGTCAATTTGACCCGGGAGGACGACACGAAGTTTAAAGTAAAAGTAGTGGTTTGGTCCCTCTGACTGATAGCTATGACATCATTAGATTATGAATAATGGAGCATATTAATAATATAATATTTAAACATCTGGTACAGTGGGTTTAACTCACAGTGACGGTGTCGGAGCGCAGCAGCGTAGAGTTCTTCAGGAGGTCCAGATGAGACGACAGCAGCATTTTCCAGTTTACTACGAAGAGACAGAAAAGAAAAGTTTTCTAGAAATCGTCGTGAATATTCATCATCAGATAAACAGCAGATGGATAATTCTCCAGTCGGTTCCACTAAACCGTCAATAAAAGAGAGTCAGACTATGGATCCACATGTGTTTGTTCTGCATCCATCCATCATCCATCCATCATCCATCCATCCATCCATCCATCATCCATCCATCCATCATCCATCATCCATCATCCATCATCCATCCATCCATCCATCATCCATCTATCCATCATCCATCCATCCATCCATCATCCATCATCCATCCATCCATCCATCATCCATCCATCCATCATCCATCCATCCATCTATCCATCCATCCATACATCATACATCATCCATCCATCCATCCATCATCCATCCATCATCCATCCATCCATCATCCATCCATCCATCATCCATCCATCCATCCATCCATCCATCATCCATCCATCCATCCATCCATCATCCATCATCCATCATCCATCCATCCATCCATCATCCATCCATCATCCATCCATCCATCCATCCATCATCCATCCATCATCCATCCATCCATCCATCCATCCATCATCCATCCATCATCCATCCATCCATCCATCCATCATCCATCCATCCATCATCCATCCATCCTTCATCCATCCATCCATACATCCATACATCCATACATCCATCCATCATCCATCCATCCATCATCCATCCATCCATCCATCCATCCATCCATCCATCCATCCATCATCCATCCATCTATCCATCCATCATCCATCCATCATCCATCCATCCATCATCCATCCATCCATCCATCCATCATCCATCCATCATCCATCCATCCATCATCCATCCATCCATCCATCATCCATCCATCATCCATCCATCCATCCATCCATCCATCCATCCATCCATCATCCATCCATCCATCCATCATTCAGCACGGCTCAAACAAAACAATATAAGTTGAAGAAGAGACTAAAGATGGCAAAGGTCAGAAGAACTATCTCCTACTGAACACCTCAAAGACTAAGGAAATGATCATAGATTTCCGCAGGTTCAAGCTTCTCTTCAGCCAGTAAATACTTGTGGGACATCGAGGTGGCGCCAAGTCATAAGTATCTAGATGTATACCTGGATAATAAGTTGGACTGGTCCCAAAACACAGACGGTCTCTACAAAAAGGGGCAGAGCCTCTTTTTCTTAAGGAAGCTCAGATCTTTTGACATCTGTATTAAGATGCTGCAGATGTTTTATCAGTCTGTGGGGGAAGTGTGTTGTTTTATGCTGCAGTCTGCTGGGGAGGAAGCATCAGACACAAAGATGCAAGGCGGTTGGACAAACTAGTCAAAAGAGCTCTGTGATTGGAGCCATGTTGGACACACTGGAGGAGGTGAGATGCACTGTGAATGTTCGAGCCCATCTTGAATTACCCGGATCATCTGCTACACAACACCTTTATGGACCAAAAAAACAGCAGTGGACGGCTCCTCTCTCTCTACTGCAGGACGGAGAGATTTAAAAGATCCTTCGCTCCTACAGTCATCAGGCTGTCGAATTCTTCAATCATTTACAGAAGAGCTAACAGACTAATTGAATTTCCCCCTCTGGGATAAATAAAGTAATTTTTAATTTTAATTTGAATCCATCCATCCTCTGTCTCTTATCCGGGTCTCATCAGGCTGAGCAGTGAAACCCAGACCTCCTTCTCTCCAGCTACGCTCATCAGCTCCTCCTGGAGGATCCCAAGCTGTTCCCAGACCAGCAGAGATATGTAATCCCTCCAGTGTGTTCTGGGTCTCCTCCCAGTTGGACTCCTCTAAAGGGGGGCGTCCAGGATCCTGACCAGGAGCCCAAACCACCTCAGCTGGCTCTTTTCCATGTGAAGGAGCAGTCTCATATTTCCAGCATGGGTATAAAACAGGTTGATTGACAGTGTCTCACCTGTGGAGGCCGACGGCTCCATGTCTCGATCTGGTTTCGTTGCTGTTGTTGTTGTTGTTGTCATTACTGTCGTTGTTGTTGTTGTTGGAGGTGAACTGGTTCCTGGGGCTGAGACAGAAAAAACAGATTAATCCTCAGTACAAAATTAACCCCGAATGATCTGAGCTACAACATTCAGTATAACGTTCCACTGTTCTGAGCTTCATTAATAAACTCTGATGTCTTCTACTGATATGAAAAGTCCAGCAGGAAAGTGTGGTAATAACCTTTTTATAGCCACCAGAAGACTTTTAATTTGATAAAACATGAAAATACACTGATTTGGTCCTTTTAGAGCAATGGTCACAACTACAAACTGACTTTAGCAAATGTCCCAAAATTTAATTTACTCTGATGTAAGAACAAGAAAAAAACACAAAGCTGGAATAATTCAATGTTTGGCAAAAAATGACTAAAATGATTCATTGATAAATCTTCCTTTGTTCGTCTAGTCGCTGCTCACCTTTCACCACTCTCAGGTTCATGATCACCTTCTTGTCGTTGAAGATGCCGTCGACGTCGACCCTGCAGCAGTACGGCCCGCTGTCCGTCCGCCTCACGTTCATGATGTCCAGGTCCATCTGTCCATCGAGAACGTCCCCCGTCAGCCGGTACCGGTCCGTCACCTGCAGCATCCGATCACAGCGGTAAGGAAAACAGCAAAAACAATAATCAGGAGGAATCAACCTTTAAAGGATGAGTTCATATTTTTCAATTCTGTATTAAGCCAACAGTGAGTTTTCCAGCTGAGCATGAAGTGTGTTTATGTGTCTGTAATGATTCCTCCTGTTCATACTGACCATTAGAAGATCCCTTCATCATGTTTACTGTAATGATTCCTCCTGTTCATACTGACCATTAGAAGATCCCTTCATAATGTTTACTGTAATGATTCCTCCTGTTCATACTGACCATTAGAAGATCCCTTCATCATGTTTACTGTAATGATTCCTCCTGTTCATACTGACCATTAGAAGATCCTTCATCATGTTTACTGTAATGATTCCTCCTGTTCATACTGACCATTAGAAGATCCCTTCATCATGTTTACTGTAATGATTCCTCCTGTTCATACTGACCATTAGAAGATCCCTTCATCATGTTTACAATGGAAGTGATGGAGGACTAAACCCACAGTCCTCCTTCTGTGGAAACATGGATTTAGAAGTTGATCTGAAGCTAATATGAAGCTTCAGTCAAATCTTCATCTTCTATGTTTCAACGTTACAGTGTTTTTAGTAGCAAAGTCTTTGTGTTACTATACTTCGACCACAGCTCAACAGGGAAACACTGTCCAAGAAGCTTCAGCCATCAAGATCAAACATCCCAACTCATGTCAACTTATCGACGTATTTCACAATGTTTTCACCAGCTCAACGAACCAAACTGAAAAGCACAGGTCTGAAAACACCTTTACACTGAACTGCACCAAACAGTTCATCTTTGAAAGTGTGTGATGATTGAAACTTGGTAAATCTGACCTTAGAGATGACGCCGTTCTCGTCCGTCTGCACGAGGATGTTGTTGCACCAGAAGGTTCCACAGCCGCGACCCCAGCAGACCCGGCTCAGGCCGAAACGCTTCACGGAGTACTGACAGGACAGAGAGGCCACGCCACCCTCCGCCACTTTAAAACAGCAAACAGACAAAAAACAGCCGCCTGCAGCAGAGACATGGAGGCCAGAATCAGTGAAACGTACCGAAATACAACACAGACAATCAGTTTACACACAGGAAACACAACATTAGTGTCCATGAGGTTTAGTTTAAATTTAAAGGGTTAAAATGATAAAATAAACGTATGAATAACTTGCACACATTCTTTTTTTGTGGACCCAGCATCAAATTTCTGCTTTTAATCCGTTTTGAGAGAATATATTAGAGGATTATGGTAAAAATGTCTAAGTGGTGTAACCATAAAAACTTTGTACCAAATAATTAAACTTGCTTAAAAACAATAAATTCTCAATAAAACACCATATCAACTAGTTTGGCATGATCTTACATTATAACTTTATATTAAATAAAGGTAATGGAATACAATTGTTCTAAATATTACATTTACTGTGGTTACCATGGAGATCAGGAACCATTTACATGTTTTAAATGAAGTCATTATTAGTATAAGTCCACTTAAATACACTGTAGGTGGTCATTTCATTTCAAATTACATAAAACCAACAGAAAATTCAAAATGTACATTTTAACAAACCTTTTAAAACTACGTTAAGGTTTATTTTTTAATTACTCATAAATGTTATGTGGGTTTTATATTTTGAGCTGCAGTCCTGTTTATGAGAGTTTTGATCAGCAGATCATCTGTTTAATTAGTGACAGTCTTAACAGGCGAGCATCATTACCTGCAGTTATTAGCAGTGAGTGAGTTAGTTAGCAACAATCCTATCTCTCTTTCTGCCTTCGACACATAAGAAATTATATACACAACACATGCATAAGCGTAAACAACAAGGTGGATGTCCACATTTACATTCCAACATTTCAATAGTGGCTTTCTATACTGATTTCCTAAACTTTATTAACCTGCCTTTTAACACAAAGACAGTTGACTAATCTCAAAATGTTGAAACAAAGCTTCGACACCATCATAGCTATTGTTCTCAGCCTTCTAGATTTTTGCTATAATCTCTGCTGCTTTCTCATCATATGATTTAATCTTTCTTTCTGACCCTGTTTACCACAGAATTATCTGTATTATCTACCTGACATTTGTCTTTGCTATCTTCGTCTGTTTTAATGCGACAAATAAAAGTCTGAGTCACCTAACCCTAAATGTCCAAGTTACGTCTTAAATCTTAACACATTGAAGATGTAAAGTTATCAAAATCTTTCGCCTCCATTGTACCGTTGTACCTGGTTACCGTGGCAATGAAACAGGAAGTCTTTATAACTCCAACATACGTTGTCCAATCAGTACCAGATTTCTAAAGCATGATGAGAGTCCTGTCCTGAACACGTCTCTGCTTCAATATTCAGTCATAGTCATAGCCATTGTGGACACAGGAAGTGTTCTGTAATGTTTTCTCCCACTGTTTGATAAGAGCCCAGGTATGAAAACTTCTACGATCATGATTCCCGTGATGTGAGCCATTCGACTGCGCCACAGCCGAACCTGCGTGGGGGTGCGAGGGCCTGTTCAATGCTGCTTGTAGCTTTGACTGTGTGCAGGTCTAGATTGTACTCTTTAATTTAATGTAAAGAGACCCAACATTCCTGTATGAGCATCAGTTGGTGACAGCAGCAAAGAGAAACTTTCCTTTAACAGGAAGAAACGTCAAACAGAACCGACTGCAGGTGGACTACCGTCTGCTTCGACTGTTTGTGTTGAATTCAAAAAGTCAAAAAAAAAGATAAAGACGAGCTTGAAATGAAATAAATACTGTGACAGAAGTAACAGTGAGAAGTCCAGAGGTTTATCAGTCTGTGTCACATGTTCTGTGTATAAATCAATCAGTGAACTTCATCAATGCTCAATAATCAATGAACACTCAACTTCAAGACTCATCATGATGACGATGTTCAGTCTGTCTGAGCTTCACGTCAGAAAAGTTGTGATGTCAGTGGTTTGAGTTGTGATGTCAGCGGTTTGAGTCTCACCTGACAGGATGAAGAGGACGATGATGAAGGTGGAGGTCTGAGGCGTTGGACGGCGGCGAGGCGAGGCGGCGGCCATCGTGCGCGTGTGTGTGTGTTGATTGTCCAGTGTGACAACAACACAGTGTGACCCTGTGAGGGAGGGGCGAGGGAGGGGCGAGCACACACACTGTGCTACTGTCTGTTTTCCTGTGTGTGTGTGTGTGTGTGTGTGTGTATGTGTATGTGTGTGTGTGTGTGTGTGTGTGTTGATTCTCTGTCTCATACACTGAATGTCTGCTGTGTGTTTTAACTCTCTGCACTTTATTCATCACTTTTTTAAGATGCAAAAACAAGTGAAGCAAATCTGCAGATTCAGACAGTTTAACAGATCCTGAAGTTTTTACACACAGTTAGAAACAAAGATCAATTTTTAATTAAAGTTAATATCTTTTTTGTCGAAAATGAAAAAAATACAAAAAATATTCACATATCATGCATCTACATTTCACTCAAGATGCTTCTCTTCATCTCCATAATCCAGACTGATTAATTTATAAAAAACATTCTGTACATGTATTTTATACAGAGGTAGACAAAGTATTATCTCTCCACTCTAACACACCTGATTCTAGTAATTAACTCATTATCGAGCAGCTGAAGCTCGTCAAGGACTTGATACTGATTTAATTACTAGAATCAGGTGTGTTGGAGTGGAGAGATCCTTAAAAGATGCAGCGCAGCAGCTCTACAGGAGCAGGCTGGAGACCACTGAGTTAAAGTATTACAGTAAAAGTACTGCAGTATTATAGTGATGTAGTATGCAGTATTACAGTAAAAGTACTGCAGTATTATAGTGATGTAGTATGCAGTATTACAGTAAAAGTACTGCAGTATTATGAGTGATGTAGTATGCAGTATTACAGTAAAAGTACTGCAGTATTATGAGTGATGTAGTATGCAGTATTACAGTAAAAGTACTGCAGTATTATGAGTGATGATTTTCATGATTCGTGTCCGTCATCATTTGAGCGTAAAGAAAAACAGAAATAAAATAAATGTAAATGTCTAAACAGAAGAGGATGAACACAGTGTTTACAGTGCTGGAAGGAAATACTGAGGACAAAAGGCCTCTCTGTAACACACACACACACACACACACACACACACACACACACACACACACACACACACACACACAAAGTGACGCTGGCTGTGACATCGCAGACACACAGAGGACTCCATTATTCACATCAAATATTTTGTCGTGTTTTTCTCCCCCAAACTGACGTTTTCATTGTCAAAAAACTTTAAAATATTTTAACCCTCGCAGAACGTTCACGTCAGATTTGACCCATTTTTACATTTGAGATCAAAATAAAGTGACCCAGAATCTAAAAACCAAACCAGCTTCCTCCATTTAATTTGTACTGTGATTGGAACTGGAGCTCAAAGAAGACATATTTTACTTCCTTCAGTGTCGCCACCTGCTGTGTTGCTGTGTGTGTGACAATATAATCTTTTGAATCTTGACCATTAGGACACACACACACACACATACACACACACACACACACACACACACACACACACACACACACACATACACACACACACACACACACACACACACACACACATACACACACACACACACACACACACACACACACACACACACACACACACGTGTTGTAGTCAAGATCACTTAACCCAAGACCAAGAATTTAAGGGGGCGAAACCGAGTCAAGACCGAGACCAAACCAATGAAAGACCATTACTGTAATCATAATGATGTCATCTAATTCAAACCAATACAACAGCTCTGCTATAAATCCTACTTTTTTCAGTTTTTGTTAACATTGTCAAAAAAGTGATAATTCTACTTTGTTTATTACTAAGTGATTGTGGCATACTGAGGTACATTATACCGACTGGTGTTCCTAATATTTTGCCCCTACCATGTATGTTAATGGGCTGGACAAAATATTATGAACACCATTCAATATAAAGCAACCTAATACACCATCACTCCCCACTATGACCTCAGTAATAAACTGAATTATCTCCTTCCTGACAATGTTAACAAAAACTGAAAATGTATACACTTCATAAATATAGAGTTGTTGGATTAGATTGAATTAGATTACACAGGTGTACCTGAAGTAACCGGTGATTATATAGCATGATGAAAGAAAAATGTAGGCTATACCGCTTATACTTTAATAAGCGACTACAGTGGTCGTTACAGAGCCGGATTTACTGACGCTGTTGTGAAACCCTCCAAACCTCATCCAATTCTAAAAGGCTCATAACAGGGTTCATAACAATTTATCCATTGTTTTACGGCACCTGATAAGACTTTTAAAATATTTTTTTCCAAGCTTTTTTTCTTTTTTTTAAAAAAATGGCATGAATGAAAAAGTA
>NC_084983.1:29370424-29449872 GCF_963691925.1 Scomber scombrus | reverse complement strand
TACATGAGGTGATTTTAGCTTGAATATCTCTGTTTTTTATTAAAAGGTGATCCAAAAGTTATTTTTTGAATCATTTATAGACCTCCAACATACTCAGGAAAATTCATTGATGAGTTTGCTGAACTGCTGTCAGTTATCTGCACTGACTACAACTTTTTTATCATAACAGGGGATTTTAACATTCACGTAGACAATAACATGGACAGTAATGCCAAAGAACTCTCTGCTCTACTTGACACTTTTGGCCTTTTGCAACATGTGAAAGGGCCCACACACACTCGAGGCCACACCCTGGATCTGGTTATCTCTAAAGGTGTTGCCATTTCTTCTGTTGATGTTAAGGACTTGGCTCTTTCTGATCATTTCTGTGTGTTCTTTGACTTACAGATCATTCCAAATGTTCAGTTAACCTCTGTGTCTGTTAGGAGAAGGTACATAAATGAGAATACCAGTGCAAAGTTTATGGAGGCTATAGCTATGTCACCAACTGTGAGTGCAGAGTCAGTTGATGAACTCCTGGATAATTTTAACTGGAAAATCTCAAATGTCATGGATGCTGTTGCACCTATTAAAACTAAAACTAAGACGACCTTTAGCAGCAAAACACCGTGGAGGAACACTATGATGGTAAAGGCTTTAAAAACGCAGGAAAGCAGAGCGTAAGTGGAGAAAAAATAAACTTCAAATTCACCTTGACCTCTACAAACAAAGTATTCGTAATTTTAACTATGAGTTACTAAAAGCTAGACAGCGACACTTTTCTGAAATTATTAATAAGAACATCAACAACACTCGCACTCTGTTTGCTATGGTTGATAAGCTTACAAACCCCCCTAAACAGATAGCTCCAGAACTCCTTTCCACAGATAAATGCAATGAATTTGCTTTTTCAGTGAAAGAATCCAGTCCATAAGGTTAAATATCAACACAAATGTTGATATTGTGGATCACAGTATACTGTTGAACAGGTTGGAAACTTGGGCAGGACTCAACGGAACAGTCCTAGAATGGTTCAGGTCCTACTTGGAGGAGTTATTTTGTGACCATTGGAAGTTATGAATCCGATCGAGTGGCTCTGACATGTGGAGTTCCTCAGGGGTCGGTTCTTGGACCCCTTCTGTTCAGTCTATATATGCTGCCTTTGGGTCAAATTCTGCAGAACTCTAATGTAGACTATCACAGTTATGCAGATGACACGCAGATATACCTAGCACTGTCCAGTTTGAACCAGAACAAAGAGATCAGAGCACATTACTCCAGTTCTAAAGTCTTTACACTGGCTCCCAGTCAGCTATAGAATAGATGTTAAAGTTCTGCTACTGGTCTACAAATCACTGAATGGTTTAGGTCCAGAATACATGAATGACATGTTAGTAGAATATAAACCCAGTAGAGCTCTGAGATCTACTGACTCAGGTCAGATAGTGGAGCTCTGAGATCTACTGACTCAGGTCAGATAGTAGAGCTCTGAGATCTACCGACTCAGGTCAGATAGTAGAGCTGAGATCTACCGACTCAGGTCAGATAGTAGAGCTCTGAGATCTACCGACTCAGGTCAGATAGTAGAGCTCTGAGATCTACCGACTCAGGTCAGATAGTGGAGCTCTGAGATCTACCGACTCAGGTCAGATAGTAGAGCTCTGAGATCTACCGACTCAGGTCAGATAGTGGAGCTCTGAGATCTACTGACTCAGGTCAGATAGTAGAGCTCTGAGATCTACAGGCTCAGGTCAGATAGTGGAGCTCTGAGATCTACCGACTCAGGTCAGATAGTAGAGCTCTGAGATCTACAGGCTCAGGTCAGATAGTGGAGCTCTGAGATCTACTGACTCAGGTCAGATAGTAGAGCTCTGAGATCTACAGGCTCAGGTCAGATAGTGGAGCTCTGAGATCTACTGACTCAGGTCAGATAGTAGAGCTGCTTTTACACAACTGGAACAAACTACCAGCAGAACTGAAACCAGGTTAAAAACACTTCTCTTCTCCTGAGCTTATGATTGAGCTCTTTCAAAGCACTTTACATTTTAATCTTTCATTTGCACTCTATGTCCTTTTAATGATTTTAAAGCTAATCATTATTTTATGCTGCAACCTTATATTTAATGCTCTATTATAGTATTTTATTTCTCTCTCTTTCTATGTTTCTGTACTTTGTTTTTATTATTAGTGTGTGTGTGTGTGTGTGTGTGTGTGTGTGTGTTTGTGTGTGTGTGTGTGTGTGTGGGGGGGGGGGGGGGGGGGGGGTTTCAATTTTTTCTGTTAAATGTTTGTTTTATGTAAAGCACATTGAGTTGCCACTGTGTATGAAATGCGCTATATAAATAAAGCTGCCTTGCCTTTTACACTCTCTGAAAAGTCATCAGGTCCAATAAAGGGTTAAAATAGTAACGTTGGCAGTTATTCTCTCTTGCTTAATGTGAGAGAGCAGCAATAAAGTCATGAATGGCTTCATTCTGAGGTTGAAATAAAGTTTTTTTCTAATATTTATGCCAAATTACATACATTTGTATGACTTAATATGTGACTAACGAAAAACCGAGTGAGAGGATATCAGGATTTAGACCACATAATATTTAACATCAGGTTTGACACCACTGAACAGGCCTAAACCCATTCAAACAAAATGTACTTACCAGAAAATCAGAACAGCTGATTCCTTAAAGGCTCTTTTAATACAACCAAATGTTGAACAAGATTTTTTTTATGGCAGATACAAGTAACTTTCATGAACTGAAAACACTGTAAAATAATGGCAGCTATGCCTTTACTTAGTGAATCTGGAGTAATGTAGTGTTCATTGTCAATCACAACATAGCCACACCCTGTTTATTGTCTATTTTAATCTAAATGGGTCCATAATACACAAAGTGAACTTCATGCTGTATTGAAGAAGACTTGAAACTATCGACTGAGACCATAAACTCATCAGGAAAGTGTTCACTGAGCTAATAAATCAAGTGAAGAGTAGGATCATTCTCTGCTGCCCCCTGCTGGCCGTTAGATAGAATGCTTTTCAGACCAGGAGCTACCTGCTTTGATAGCACTTTTAATATGTTTTATTTATTAACAGGAACATCTCCAATAGTAGACCATTTTTGACACTTCAGTATACTGAAACATGCTTTTATTATGAGCCGGTTAGATTTAACATGTTACTGGCTCCCTACAAAGTAAAATTAAAGTTGATTCACAATGCTGCAGACAGGATTTTGACTAACATGAAAAAGAAGTGCTAACATCACCTCACTGCTCACTATCTATTACAATAGATGGCGCTGACAGAGGGTCAGAGTGAGCCATCATACATCCACAGCCCTGAGCCTCGGTACTAGCTCCCCCCAGGGCTACATACTGAGCCCCCTGCTCTACTCCCTCTACACACCTGACTGTGCCCCCGTCCACCAGAGCAACACCATTGTGAAGTTTGCTGATGACAGCACAGTGGTGGGGCTCATCTCTGGGGGGGATGAGTCTGCCTACAGGGACGAGGTGGAGTGGCTGACAGCGTGGTGCAGGGGCAACAACCTGCTCCTTAACACTGCAAAGACCAAGGAGCTCATAATAGACTACAGGAGAAAGAAAATGGACACTCCACCACTAATCATCAGCAGGGACTGTGTGGAGAAGTTCCTGGGAGTCCACATTGGGGAGGACCTGACCTGGAGCGCCAACACCTCTGAGCTGCTGAAGAAGGCCCAGCAGAGACTTTACTTCCTGAGTATTCTCGGGAAGAACAACATCACCCAGAAACTGCTGGTGTCCTTCTACCGAGCCTCCATCGAGAGCATCCTAACATACTGCATCTGTGTTTAGTTCACCAGCTGCACAGTGGCTCAGAGGAAAGCGCTCCAGAGGGTCATCAACAGGCTGCCCTCTCCCCACACTGGAAGAACTACACAGAACATTATAAAGGACTCTTCTCACCCCAGACTCTCTCTGTGTGAACTGTTGCCATCAGGCAGACGATTCAGATCAGTCAAAACAAGACAAACAGATTTAAACACAGTTTTTATCCTACAGCTATCACTACACTCAATGCTGCTAATTAATACTGTTTCCAACTGACTGTGCTATAGAGCCGTGCAATGACAAAATGTAACTTTATGTGGGTATAGTCGGGCTGTTTTTATATATAGTCTTTATTTAACTTTTATTTTCTTGTTTTATTTATTTTTATCTATGAATGATGCACTGACTGGTGAGAACTTTTAAATTTCGTTGTACTGGTGACAATAACAATAAAGATCTATCTATCTATTCTGATCCTTCTCACAGCTCATACTGATCTCCGTCAAGGCTGACACACCTTCATAGTCAGCCTATCATATTGCAGCTGTCTGTTTAAATGTTCTCCTTCTCTGCTCAGGTGATTTCTTGATGCTGTGTTTGTGCGACCCATCACCTCCCAGCTTTCAGATTACTCAATGCAACACTTCAACTTCATCAGCTGATCAGTCTCAGCCTTAAGATGACTTTGTTGTGATTTGGCCTGAAATTGATTGATCGCAGTCATCAACCACCAGCAGTGTCTGGACTCAATGGGGAGGATCTATCATGCTGCTGCTCAGGACTTACGTCCTTCGATTCAACAATTCTCCCTGCAAAGTCCAAGCGCCAAAGACTCATGCAATATCCAATCATTAATATCATCTGCATAATAAACATTCTTTTTACTTAATTCTAGAGCCAAACCAAACAAGTTCACACAGAACGGATTCAATCTATCAGCACCACATGAATCTGTCTGCATGTCATAGTTTACAGAGATTTTAATCTGATGTCTGTAGTGACATTCCTGCGCTGCCACACCAGTAGTGATGTATTTGACGTTAAACAGCAATGATTGGTTTGTCAGAGCTGAAAGGCGTCCACAAAGCATGGGCATTAGAAGCTAATATTAAATAATAATATTATAATATAGAAATAATATATCGTGCAGCTCTTCGAAACTTTCCAAACATCATCCAATTCTAAAGGAAATAAGACTTTTTGTGGGCTCTGAGGTTCATAACAATGTATCCATTGTTTTACAGCACATGATTAAGACTTTGAAAAAGTATTGAACTTGGCTGAACACTGAAAATGACCAAATTGTGGGATCAGTCTTCCTGTTGGTGGTGCTGAGGCAACCATCTGACCCATAGAACATAATTTTGAAAAACATTTAGCGCGTGGATAAATTATTTCACTTTAAAGTAATAATAACAATAACAATAATTATAATATCTTTATTTGTATAACACCTTTCATACAAGGCATGCAGCTCAAACTGCTTTAAAACAAAAGAAACGATATACACCAAGCCCTTCACATTAAAAGCACATAACATAAAAGCATGAAAAAACCCATTAATGTATCATAAGATGGAAAATAAAAGCTGTTTGATTACATTAAGTGAAAACTCAGAAAGTATTTAATCCCATGTAAACAACCTATAATCAGCATCTCAGTATCTGAAGCCAGAAGCAAACAGGACCCTTTTCCCAACGGACACAGACCCACCACCAGTCTTAATTAACTGAACTATGCCTCCCTCAGGTTTACCCTCATGTTATATCACACAATCCTAAACTAATGCTAAATAGTGCAAATACAGAGTTTCCCCTTCATGACTCAATTAGGATGCCTGAATGTTGACTGAGTGCTCCAGTTCTGACGGATAGCCAGGCCACAAACTTGTAACAAGAGCTTCAGCATCTTTGAATTTATCAAAACTGTCAGGATGTGTGGTTATAGGCGTTCCTCTTTCACAGAATGTGAGGTTTTCTCTCAGTTGCTCAGTACTAAACTTCAGCACCTAAAACAGAAGAAGAAACAAACAGGATGACAAAGCAAACCTGCTGTTATAACCCCAATTCTTAAGTCTGGGGTGGTCATACATGCATTTCATCAACATCATCAGTGAGATGTGTGCAGGCGGTTTTTCAGAGAGTTAACATCCATCCTGTACAAAAGTCAGACAACAGGAATTATATGCATTAATTTATTGTTTTCATACTGACATTATGTAAGGCAGTAGCATAAATAAGCCACAAGGTGTCACTGTTTCACTTACCTTGAAAATTCAGGAAATATTGTTATTTGTCTTGTACAGGACACTTTGTTTAATGTTAACTTTCACTAATAAATAAGGTGAGCAGATTAAATGGCAGCGTAAACTAATGTGACGTTAATGTGTTCATACTACTATGAATGTCATCATTTGGTCACATATAACATATATACAGTATATATATATATATATATATATATATATATATATATATATATATATAAGGAAACAGTTCAGTCAGTTATATATATATATATATATATATATGTATATATAACTGACTGAACTGTTTCCTTTTTATTCTGGTTCAGAAATACTAAATTTATTACTTTAATTCATGTCATGACTTATTTTGCAGAGGAAAGTCAAAGTTAAAAACAATGAGTATAAAAATATAATAATCTGCTTTCAAATGCACATTGTGAAGTTTATGTTTAAAATGTGAACTAAAATGATTTGATGATATTTTCTCTGACCAGTGAGATAAATGATCATACCTGTCCTTTCTCCACATGCAGGGCGATGGCGACATTATCCCAAACATAATACCTGTCTCCAGACAGCTTGTTCACTTCCAGCTGTTTTGCATTATTGTTTCGGACAAACTCATAGCTGGCACAAAGACAAGAAGCAAACAGAAACAAAATGTTAAACTCCAAAACTAATAAACCAAAAGCTTATTTTAGTTCATTAGTTCATGTTTTGTTAAACTATTATTATTATTAAAAGCCCCGGGGGGTCCCTGTTTAAAGAGCTGATGTTCTGGCCTCTTTTGACTCATTTTTTATAATTATTGAGTCTATTTGAAACATATCTGTGACATTTTATTCACTAAAACTGGTTTATATTTCTCAAAATTTCTTTACATAAAATCTGCATTATTAAAGAGCACATGCTCTGATTGGCTGCAGGTGTGGCTCCCACCTTCACCCTCAGCCAATCAGAATAATCTCTGATGAAAACAGCAGCCTGTTGACTTGCAGTAACACCTGCAGCTGTGAGACAGTGAACAGAGTCTATGAAGCAGAGTCTGACCCTGAATGAAGAAGCTGACACTCTGCAGGATGTTTCAGGATCATCACATCATGCCTACATTTTATTTTCAAAAGTAGCTAGAGGTCGTTAGCTTAGCTTTAGCACAGCTATCTTTCACTAACATGACCACACCAACAACAAGATGCACTTCAATGATTTATTAAGAAAAATGACTGATGAACCGTTCTTTCATTTGCCGACTTTGTTTTGGGGAGGCTAATAGGAAGTCTGCCAAAACACCCAGCATGGACCCTCAAAAACCTCCAATTAAGACAAATCTGATGCTCTTTAAGAACTGAATGGTGCGTTGATGATGCATGGTAAAAGTGCTGGTATAGCCAGGAATGATTAGGCACTTTAAGAGATAAAGAGATGAAGAGATGAAGAGAGGTTCTGACAATGATAAACTGTGGGATTTCTGGAATTGCAAATAATTTGTAATGATTTCCAGAGAATTCAGTGGAAATTAAACTTTCAAGTACATGGGTATGGCTGACTGGATTGACTGATTGTAATTAGGGATTTCTGATATTATCGGCCCCTCCGATATTATCGGCCCCTCCGATATTATCGGCCGATATTCACTTAAAAATGTAATATCGGGAAGTATCGGTATCAGGTTTTTATAACCAATATTTGTTCTGTAGGCTTCAGCATTTCCGAGCCTGCATGAACGCAGAATGGGACGTTTACCGGCGCGCGCTTGTTCACCTATAACAACAACAATACACTAAACTCGTGAGTCTCTAACCGTGGCTAACAAGTTCATAGCGTCCACCGCCATGTACACGAACACACAAACAGAAGGTTTACCTCCTCGTTGTCATTTTCTCTGTTATGCTTTCAGCGAGTCGCCTCTGTGACGTCACCGTCAGAGTCCGGTGGGTCCTACCTTGGTCCTATCTGGGTCCTATCTGGGTCCTATCTGGGTACTATCTGGGTCCTATCTGGGTCCTAGCTGGGTCCTATCTGGGTCCTATCTGGGTCCTATCTGGGTCCTAGCTGGGTTCTAGCTGGGTCCTATCTGGGTCCTATCTGGGTCCTATCTGGGTACTATCTGGGTTCTATCTGGGTCCTATCTGGGTCCTATCTGGGTCCTATCTTGGTCCTATCTGGTCCTATCTGGTCCTATCTGGGTTCTATCTGGGTCCTATCTGGGTCCTATCTGGGTCCTACTCTGCTGGATACAAAACAGCTGAGAGGACCGAGTGAGAGGACGTTCCTATAAAAGGTCCCGCCTCCAGAAACGGGGCTTATGTCTGTGGTTTGGAACTATTTCCAAGTGTTCCCTACAGATAGTAAATGTGTAATTTGCAATGACTGCAAAGCAGCATAATAAATATGGCAGTGCCATATTGGCACTTTGTTCCATAACTTAAGTTGAAGTTGTTATTTTGCACAGACAGTGTTTACATGTGGAAAGCCATGTTGCATTTATGTTTGCATCAAGTGGAGCATCACAATAAAATTAGGCATAATGTGTTAATTCAACAATAGGAGATATGTTATGTTGTTATCTAATAGTTTTGGTGTAAAACGCCTGCAAATATCGGTATCGGAAATTAAGAGTTGGGGAATATCGGAATATCGGATATCGGCAGAAAAGTCAATATCGAGCATCCCTAGTTGTAATTCATTTGAAGTAGTATATATTGCCATGTAACTGCAACTGAAGTTATCTCATTAGACTTTCCTAAAGAGCACTACTTTTAATTTATGGAGACCCAACATTCCCCCATGAGCAGCTCTTGGTGACAGCTGCAAGGAAAAACTCCACTTTAATGGGGGAAACTATGCAAATAAATTATGCAAAGATGAACATATTCTTACCTGTGAGTGTTACACATGGCCTCAGGCCTCCAGATGAAGCGACCATCTCTGTAAGCACAGACAGAGTTCGGGTCGTCAGGCAGCAAAGGATATCCTGAGAACAGCTCCTGATTGGCTGGGCTGTGGACTAGCACAGCGTGCATCACTTCCTGTTTGTAGAGGACGGTCTTGAACACTCTCATGACGGGCTGAGCGCCGGAGCAAAGCTGGAGGAAATAAAACAGGATTTAATGAAAGAGTCTCACAACCAAACACAGACGCACCGATCATCATCCAGATTCTCACAGTTTGAACTAAACTTAAACACACTGTGCAACTGCAGACTGAGAAACAGCTTCACATATGAAGTCATTCAGTAAAATGTGACAGCATGTTACTTGAACTCTACAACCCTGTTACTGCTCCACAATGAAGCCTTTAAAGTGAAGCAGCAGTGACAGTGAACACGACTCTGAGACTAAAGAGATCAGTAAACTGTAAGATGAGGCTGATCTCTGAAAGTAGACAGGACTGTAGAAGTGAAACTAAACTCCAAACAGAGATTCAGTTAGAAGATACAAAGACTTTTATGTTTCATTTATAAACCTACTGAGACTTTTATATCATCTTTCATCATTTATGCATTCATATAACATTATTAAAGCCCCAACTTTAGAACAAAGTAAACCTTTACTCAGAATATGTTTCCAATGAGCTGCTTTTAGTTGGGTTTCAGTAAAGTGTGCTGTAGTACTCTTTCCTCTCCTGATAGTTAAATATTAACAGACCCTGACAGGTTTGTACCTGCTGGCTGTAGGCCGTCAGCAGCTCCTCCAGCGGGAACGTGAAGCGGTACGAGCCCAGCCTGGAGGAGTCCAGGAAGGCTGGCGAGGTGGCGAACTTCCCCAGAAAGGGTTGCTGCATCTGAGCCTGCTCCTCTGTCCGGTCTGGGTAGATCTGGTCCAGGAGCCTCCTCTCAGCAGACTGTATGTCCTCAGGTCTCACCATCAGACTCCACCACAGTAGCTTTCCAGGCCCCTCAGGGCCCGGGACACAGAAACCATTACTCTCCTTGATACCACATAAACCATCTCCACCTGTGTCATGTTTCAGATGAGTCACATGAAACTCTGGTCGAGGGTACGGTGGGATGTTTTCTTTGGAGATATATCCATTTCCCAAACCTTCAGCTCTCTTTTTTAATTCATCTAGTTTCAGATGCTCACTGTAACAAACGTTCTCAGGATATCCTCTCTTGTTCTCCTGTCTTTCCATGGTCAGGTGATAAGAAGACAAAGTAAAAGTCTTTACTGTCTGTCGTCTCTCTCTGTTATCAAACACCACAGAGCTGACCTTTTATATAGAGCCACTCCTATGTCCTCTTTTAACCAGTCATCATGGTGATGTCACACTGGGAGGAATGAAGAATAATGAGAAATGTTTAATGACAGACAGCACTGTAATCACTAGATGTTGTGGACAGAAGAATAAGAACATGTGGATCAGATTATATGTGGAATAGTGAGAAACATACATTCAGTTAATCTCATGTGTTTTATATTTATTTCTTCTCACTTTAAGATCATCAGTTCATGACATTTGAAAAAACTGTGAACTGTCCTTTAGAATTTGGTCAAATTAGTGAAATTTATATTTGAATACTTATTTGTAAGAATATTTACGTAAAGGTATAATTAAGAATGGTTAGCACTTTGTACTGAAGTTAGTAATATAAAGTTAAGAGGTTGTGACATGTACACAACACTGACTCAATCTACTAATGATACAGATTCATAGATGATCTTCTGATGAGCTGACAGAGTTTGTTACTCTTGAAGAGTTTCTGCAGTAATTTACAATTTACATCACACTAATGAAAAAGTGAGTTTCTTAGACATTTGGGTCATGATGAACAATGACGTCATCATTACACCACTCTGCTGGAGGGAAACTGACAAAAACACCTGTTGTTGTTGTTGAAGGCTACAAGTTTTGATGATGATGATGATGATGATGATGATGATGATGATGATGATGATGTTTAATCTGATGCTGAGTGTTTCTCTTAAAAGGGAAATCTCTCACACACAAAGTCTCTTCAAACTAAATTATTTTTTAATCACACAACTAGAAACATTGTGCCTCCATGTGTCTAATGATAAAAATCTCTTAAATATTTTACAATTATGATTACTTTAAGATTATCCAGTGTGACTGGTTTAACAGCTTTTTATCAGATCATGTTTGAAGTAAGCACAAAGAGACTGAGTGTGCTATACAAACAATCTTGATTTGATTTGACTTCCAAACCTGCTGATTTGACTTCCAAACCTGCTGATTTGACTTCCAAACCTGCTGCCTCTCCTCAACACTGAACTGGTTCTTCAGGTCGTCTGACTGTCATGTGAGTTTTTATCTGCGTTTCCTCTAAGGTACTTTATCTATCTATCAATCAATCAATCAATCAATCTTTATTTATAAAGCGCCAAATCACAACAAAAGTCATCCCAAGGCTCTTTACACATAGAGCAGGTCTAAACCGAACTCTTCAGGTTTAATTTAAAGAGACACAACATTCACACATGAGCAGCACTTGGTGACAGTGGAGAGAAAAAACTCCCTTTAAACAGGAAGAACCCTCAGAACCAGAACCAGACTCACAGTGGGAGAACATCTGCCTCCACCGGTTGGAGTAGAGAGGAGAGAGAGGAAGGAGAGGAGAGAGAGGAGAGAGAGGAATGAGAGGAGAGAGAGAGGAAGGAGAGGAGAGAGAGGAAGGAGAGGAGAGGAGAGAGAGGAAGGAGAGGAGAGAGAGAGAGAGAGGAAGGAGAGGAGAGAGAGAGAGAGAGAGAGGAAGGAGAGGAGAGAGAGAGAGAGAGGAAGGAGAGGAGAGAGAGAGAGAGAGGAAGGAGAGGAGAGAGAGAGAGAGAGGAAGGAGAGGAGATAGAGGAACAACTCTGGGGAAGAAGTTTAGCTTATTAAATGCATTAATAGTACATGAATGTTAATGGTTATAGATGGATGGATAGAGAGAGAGAGGGAGGAGGAGAGAGGAGCTCAGTGCATCATGGGAGTCCCCCGGCAGTCTAAGCCTATAGCAGCATAAACTAGGAGCTGGTCCAGGACATTTATACAGGAAGACACAAATACACTGCAGAGAAGTTCAACACTTTGTAGTTTCTGTTGAACAGCTGTGTGGGTGTGTGGGTGAATGGTCTGTACTTATATAGTGCTTTCCTAGTCCTTATGACCACTCAAAGCGCTTTTATGCTAAATGTCTCATTCACCCATTCACACCTGCTCATCAGGAGGAAACTAACCACTAACCACCAAGGACACATCAACATGTGGACTGGAGGAGCCGAGAATCTAACCGCAAATCTTCCAATTGGTGGACAACTGCTCTACCTCCTGATCCACAGCCGCCTGGTGTGAAAGAATATACAGATGGGGACAAAATAAAGCTAAAACCTGAGTAAATGTGTGGAGAAACATAAAGACTGCTGATGCTCCCACACAGGTGCACTGCACGATATAGTCAAGCAAGCAACATTTAATATAAATGCTGAGCAGGCCCAGATGATTCTGATTTTGTATGAAGATGTCAAGAGGAAAAGATCTCAGTGACTTTGAACGAGGGCTGATTGTTGGAGCATGGATGGCAGGAGCAGGAGACTGAGAATGTCAATGCAAGATGTGATCAGACTGTCAGTAAGAACAGTTCATCAACAGTTACACAGAGAGGGATATTATAACAGGCAGCAGTGCATAAACCCTTCATTACAAAGATGAAAGCACATTTGAGAGTTCAGTGGTGTAAAAACCACACACACTGATCTACAGAGATGTGATGAGTCATCCTTCGTCTTATTCTGCACAGGTGGGTGAGGCCATGTGTGGCATTTGTGGTGTTTGGGTTCCTGTTTGGTTGGTCGGTGGTTCCGCCTCAGCAGGAACAGCTGAGAGCCGTCACACTGTAAAGCTGTAATCTGTCCTCATATTTACCCAGAAACACTCTGCTGTTATCTGCAGTGTGAACAGCTGATCTGACATCTGGATCAGCTGCAGCTCCACCAGTGCTGACACAGGTCAAAGGTCACCACAGGTTAAAGAAATACTGTGTTGACTTTAGATAAAGAAGCAATAAAAAGGCCTTTAGAAACACAGTGAGGTCAAACAGCTTCTGCATCTTTACTGCTGGATGGAAACTGATGAGTTGTTAAATGTTTTACACTCTCTGATAAGTCATCAGATCTGCAGTTATAAATTATTACAAGTCACCAATAAAGTGTTAAAATAGTAACGTTGGTTGCTTAATGTGTGAGAACAGCAATAAAGTCATGAATGGCTTCATTCTGAGGTTGAAATAAAGTGTTTTTTCTAATATTTATGCCAAATTACATACATTTGTATGACTTAATATGTGACTAACGAAAAACCGAGTGAGAGGATATCAGGATTTAGACCACATAATATTTAACATCAGGTTTGACACCACTGAACAGGCCTAAACCCATTCAAACAAAATGTATTTACCAGAAAATCAGAATAGCTGATTCCTTAAAGCACTCCAGCATTGGCTCCAGCACTTTTCAGACCAGGAACTACCTGCTTTGATAGCACTTTTAATATGTTTTATTATTTACAGGAACATCTCGGATATTAGACCATTTTTGACACTTCAGTATACTGAAACATGCTTTTATTATGAGCCGGTTAGATTTAACATTTTACTGGCTCCCTACAAAGTAAAATTAAAGTTGATTCACAATGCTGCAGACAGGATATTGACTAACATGAAAAAGAAGAGCTAACATCACCTCACTGCTCACTATCTATTACAATAGATGGCGCTGACTGAGGGTCAGAGTAGGCCATCATACATCCTCAGCCCTGAGCCTCGGTACTAGCTCCCCCCAGGGCTACATACTGAGCCCCCTGCTCTACTCCCTCTACACACGTGCCCCCGTCCACCAGAGCAACACCATTGTGAAGTTTGCTGATGACAGCAAAGTGGTGGGGCTCATCTCTGGGGGGGATGAGTCTGCCTACAGGGACGAGGTGGAGTCGCTGACAGCGTGGTGCAGGGGCAACAACCTGCTCCTTAACACCGCAAAGACCAAGGAGCTCATAATAGACTACAGGAGAAAGAAAACGGACACTCCACCACTAATCATCAGCAGGGACTGTGTGGAGAGGGTGGCAGACTTCCGCTTCCTGGGAGTCCACATTGGAGAGGACCTGACCTGGAGCAGCAACACCTCTGAGCTGCTGAAAAAGGCCCAGCAGAGACTTTACTTCCTGAGAATACTCAGGAAGAACAACATCACACAGAAACTGCTGGTGTCCTTCTACCGAGCCTCCATCGAGAGCATCCTAACATACTGCATCTGTGTTTAGTTCACCAGCTGCACAGTGGCTCAGAGGAAAGCGCTCCAGAGGGTCATCAACAGGCTGCCCTCTCCCCACACTGGAAGAACTACACAGAACATTATAAAGGACTCTTCTCACCCTGGACTCTCTCTGTTTGAACTGTTGCCATCAGGCAGACGATTCAGATCAGTCAAAACAAGACAAACAGATTCAAACACAGTTTTTATCCTACAGCTATCACTACACTCAATGCTGCTAATTAATACTGTTTACAACTGACTGTTTACAACTGACTGTGCTATAGAGCCGTGCAATGACAAAATGTAACTTTATGTGGGTATAGTCGGGCTGTTTTTATATATAGTATTTATTTAACTTTTATTTTCTTGTTTTATTTATTTGTATTTATGAATGATGCACTGACTGGTGAGAACTTTTAAATTTCGTTGTACTGGTGACAATAACAATAAAGATCTATCTATCTATTCTGATCCTTCTCACAGCTCATACTGATCTCCGTCAAGGCTGACACACCTTCATAGTCAGCCTATCATATTGCAGCTGTCTGTTTAAATGTTCTCCTTCTCTGCTCAGGTGATTTCTTGATGCTGTGTTTGTGCGACCCACCACCTCCCAGCTTTCAGATTCCTCAATACAACACTTCAACCTCATCAGCTGATCAGTCTCAGCCTTAAGATGACTTTGTTGTGATTTGGCCCGAGATTGATTGATCGCAGTCATCAGCCACCAGCAGTGTCTGGACTCAATGGGGAGAATCTATCATGCTGCTGCTCAGGACTTACGTTCTTCGATACAACAATTCTCCCTGCAGAGTCCAAGCGCCAAAGACAATACCTAATCATTAATATCATCTGCATAATAAACATTCTTTTTACTTAATTCTAGAGCCAAGCCAAACAAGTTCACACAGAACGGATTCAATCTATCAGCACCACATGAATCTGTCTGCATGTCATAGTTTACAGAGATTTTAATCTGATGTCTGTAGTGACATTCCTGCGCTGCCACACCAGTAGTGATGTATTTGACGTTAAACAGCAATGATTGGTTTGTCAGAGCTGAAAGGCGTCCACAGAGCATGGGCATTAGAAGCTAATATTAAATAATAATATTATAATATAGAAATAATATATCGTGCAGCTATTCGAAACTTTCCAAACATCATCCAATTCTAAAGGAAATAAGACTTTTTGTGGGCTCTGAGGTTTTATCCATTGTTTTACAGCACATGATTAAGACGTTGTATTAAAAGTATTAAACTTGGCTGAACACTGAAAATGACCAAATTGTGGGATCAGTCTTCCTGTTGGTGGTGCTGAGGCAACCATCTGACCCATAAAACATCATTTTGAAAAACATTTAGCGCGTGGATAAATTATTTCATGTTAAAGTAATAATAACAATAACAATAATTATAATATCTTTATTTGTATAACACCTTTCATACAAGGCATGCAGCTCAAACTGCTTTAAAACACAAGAAACGATATACACCAAGCCCTTCACATTAAAAGCACATAACATAAAAGCATGAAAAAAAACCCATTAATGTATCATAAGATGGAAAATAAAAGCTGTTTGATTACATTAAGTGAAAACTCAGAAAGTATTTAATCCCATGTACAGAACCTATAATCAGTATCTCAGTATCTGAAGCCAGAAGCAAACAGGACCCTTTTCCCAACGGACACAGACCCACCACCAGTCTTAATTAACTGAACTATGCCTCCCTCAGGTTTACCCTCATGTTATATCACACAATCCTAAACTAATGCTAAATCATGCAAATACAGAGTTTCCCCTTCATGACTCAATTAGGTTGCCTGAATGTTGAGTGAGTGCTCCAGTTCTGACGGATAGCCAGGCCACAAACTTGTAACAAGAGCTTCAGCATCTTTGAATTTATCAAAACTGTCAGGATGTGTGGTTATAGGCTTTCCTTTTTCACAGAATGTGAGGTTTTCTCTCAGTTGCTCAGTACTAAACTTCAGCACCTAAAACAGAAGAAGAAACAAACAGGATGACAAAGCAAACCTGCTGTTATGACCCCAATTCTTAAGTCTGAGGTGGTCATACATGCATTTCATCAACATCATCAGTGAGATGTGTGCAGGCGGTTTTTCAGAGAGTTAACATCCATCCTGTACAAAAGTCAGACAACAGGAATTATATGCATTACTTTATTGTTTTCATACTGACATTATGTAAGGCAGTAGCATAAATAAGCCACAAGGTGTCACTGTTGCACTTACCTTGAAAATTCAGGAAATATTGTTATTTGTCTTGTACAGGACACTTTGTTTAATGTTAACTTTCACTAATAAATAAGGTGAGCAGATTAAATGGCAGCGTAAACTAATGTGACGTTAATGTGTTCATACTACTATGAATGGCATCATTTGATCACATATAACATATATACAATATATATATATATATATATATATATATATATATATATATATATATATATATATATATATATATAACTGACTGAACTGTTTCCTTTTTATTCTGGTTCAGAAATACTAAATGTATTACTTTAATTTAAGTTATGACTTATTTTGCAGAGGAAAGTCAAAGTTAAAAACAATGAGTATAAAAATATAATAATCTGCTTTCAAATGCACATTGTGCAGTTTATGTTTAAAATGTGAACTAAAATGATTTGATGATATTTTCTCTGACCAGTGAGATAAATGATCATACCTGTCCTTTCTCCACATGCAGGGCGATGGCGACATTATCCCAAACATAATACCTGTCTCCAGACAGCTTGTTCACTTCCAGCTGTTTTGCATTATTGTTTCGGACAAACTCATAGCTGGCACAAAGACAAGAAGCAAACAGAAACAAAATGTTAAACTCCAAAACTAATAAACCAAAAGCTTATTTTAGTTCATTAGTTCATGTTTTGTTAAACTATTATTATTATTAAAAGCCCCGGGGGGTCCCTGTTTAAAGAGCTGATGTTCTGGCCTCTTTTGACTCATTTTTTATAATTATTGAGTCTATTTGAAACATATCTGTGACATTTTATTCACTAAAACTGGTTTATATTTCTCAAAATTTCTTTACATAAAATCTGCATTATTAAAGAGCACCTGCTCTGATTGGCTGCAGGTGTGGCTCCCACCTTCACCCTCAGCCAATCAGAATAATCTCTGATGAAAACAGCAGCCTGTTGACTTGCAGTAACACCTGCAGCTGTGAGACAGTGAACAGAGTCTATGAAGCAGAGTCTGACCCTGAATGAAGAAGCTGACACTCTGCAGGATGTTTCAGGATCATCACATCATGCCTACATTTTATTTTCAAAAGTAGCTAGAGGTCGTTAGCTTAGCTTTAGCACAGCTATCTTTCACTAACATGACCACACCAACAACAAGATGCACTTCAATGATTTATTAAGAAAAATGACTGATGAACCGTTCTTTCATTTGCCGATTGTTTTTTGGGGAGGCTAATAGGAAGTCTGCCAAAACACCCAGCATGGACCCTCAAAAACCTCCAATTAAGACAAATCTGATGCTCTTTAAGAACTGAATGGTGCGTTGATGATGCATGGTAAAAGTGCTGGTATAGCCAGGAATGATTAGGCACTTTAAGAGATGAAGAGATGAAGAGAGGTTCTGACAATGATAAACTGTGGGATTTCTGGAATTGCAAATAATTTGTAATGATCTCCAGAGAATTCAGTGGAAATTAAACTTTCAAGTACATGGGTATGGCTGACTGGATTGACTGGTTGTAATTAGGGATTTCTGATATTATCGGCCCCTCCGATATTATCGGCCCCTCCGATATTATCGGCCGATATTCACTTAAAAATGTAATATCGGGAAGTATCGGTATCAGGTTTTTATAACCAATATTTGTTCTGTAGGCTTCAGCATTTCCGAGCCTGCATGAACGCAGCATGGGACGTTTACCGGCGCGCGCTTGTTCACCTATAACAACAACAATACACTAAACTCGTGAGTCTCTAACCGTAGCTAACAAGTTCATAGCGTCCACCGCCATGTACACGAACACACAAACAGAAGGTTTACCTCCTCGTTGTCATTTTCTCTGTTATGCTTTCAGCGAGTCGCCTCTGTGACGTCACCGTCAGAGTCCGGTGGGTCCTATCTGGGTCCTAGCTGGGTCCTATCTGGGTCCTATCTGGGTCCTAGCTGGGTCCTATCTGGGTCCTATCTGGGTCCTAGCTGGGTTCTAGCTGGGTCCTATCTGGGTCCTAGCTGGGTCCTATCTGGGTCCTATCTGGGTCCTATCTGGGTCCTAGCTGGGTTCTAGCTGGGTCCTATCTGGGTCCTATCTGGGTCCTAGCTGGGTTCTAGCTGGGTCCTATCTGGGTCCTATCTGGGTCCTAGCTGGGTCCTATCTGGGTCCTATCTGGGTCCTATCTGGGTCCTAGCTGGGTCCTATCTGGGTACTATCTGGGTCCTATCTGGGTCCTATCTGGGTCATAGCTGGGTCCTATCTGGGTCCTATCTGGGTCCTAGCTGGGTTCTAGCTGGGTCCTATCTGGGTCCTATCTGGGTCCTAGCTGGGTTCTAGCTGGGTCCTATCTGGGTCCTATCTGGGTACTATCTGGGTCCTATCTGGGTCCTACTCTGCTGGAGACAAAACAGCTGAGAGGACCGAGTGAGAGGACGTTCCTATAAAAGGTCCCGCCTCCAGAAACGGGGCTTATATCTGTGGTTGGGAACTATTTCCAAGTGTTCCCTACAGATAGTAAATGTGTAATTTGCAATGACTGCAAAGCAGCATAATAAATATGGCAGTGCCATATTGGCACTTTGTTCCATAACTTAAGTTGAAGTTGTTATTTTGCACAGACAGTGTTTACATGTGGAAAGCCATGTTGCATTTATGTTTGCATCAAGTGGGGCATCACAATAAAATTAGGCATAATGTGTTAATTCAACAATAGGAGATATGTTATGTTGTTATCTAACAGTTTTGGTGTAAAACGCCTGAAAATATCGGTATCGGAAATTAAGAGTTGGGGAATATCGGAATATCGGATATCGGCAGAAAAGTCAATATCGAGCATCCCTAGTTGTAATTCATTTGAAGTAGTATATATTGCCATGTAACTGCAACTGAAGTTATCTCATTACACTTTCCTAAAGAGCACTAATTTTAATTTATGGAGACCCAACATTCCCCCATGAGCAGCTCTTGGTGACAGCTGCAAGGTAAAACTCCACTTTAATGGGGGAAACTATGCAAAGATGAACATATTCTCACCTGTGAGTGTTACACATGGCCTCAGGCCTCCAGATGAAGCGACCATCTCTGTAAGCACAGACAGCGTTCGGGTCGTCAGTCAGCAAAGGATATCCTGAGAACAGCTCCTGATTGGCTGGGCTGTGGACTAGCACAGTGTGCATCACTTCCTGTTTGTAGAGGACGGTCTTGAACACTCTCATGACGGGCTGAGCGCCGGAGCAAAGCTGGAGGAAATAAAACAGGATTTAATGAAAGAGTCTCACAACCAAACACAGACGCACCGATCATCATCCAGATTCTCACAGTTTGAACTAAACTTAAACACACTGTGCAACTGCAGACTGAGAAACAGCTTCACATATGAAGTCATTCAGTAAAATGTGACAGCATGTTACTTGAACTCTACAACCCTGTTACTGCTCCACAATGAAGCCTTTTAAAGTGAAGCAGCAGTGACAGTGAACACGACTCTGAGACTAAAGAGATCAGTAAACTGTAAGATGAGGCTGATCTCTGAAAGTAGACAGGACTGTAGAAGTGAATCTAAACTCCAAACAGAGACTCGGTTAGAAGATACAAAGACTTTTATGTTTCATTTATAAACCTACTGACACTTTTATATCATCTTTTATCATTTATGCATTCATATAACATTATTAAAGCCCCAGCTTTAGAACAAAGTAAACCTTTACTCAGAATATGTTTCCAATGAGCTGCTTTTAGTTGGGTTTCAGTAAAGTGTGCTGTAGTACTCTTTCCTCTCCTGATAGTTAAATATTAACAGACCCTGACAGGTTTGTACCTGCTGGCTGTAGGCCGTCAGCAGCTCCTCCAGCGGGAAGGTGAAGCGGTACGAGCCCAGCCTGGAGGAGTCCATGAAGGCTGGCGAGGCGGCGAACTTCCCCAGAAAGCTTTGCTGCATCTGAGCCTGCTCCTCTGTCCGGTCTGGGTAGATCTGGTCCAGGAGCCTCCTCTCAGCAGACTGGATGTCCTCAGGTCTCACCATCAGACTCCACCACACCAGCCGAGAACCCTCAGGATCAGGGTCACAGAAACCATTTCTCTCCTTGATACCACGTAAACCTTTTCGTTCTGTGTCATGTTTCAGATGAGTCACATGAAACTCTGGTCGAGGGTACAGCGGGATGTTGTCTTTGAAGAGATAATTGTTTTCAATTTTTTCACTCTCCACTCTCTTTTTTAATTCATCTAGATTCAGATGCTCACGGTACCAAACGTGTTCATCATGTCCTCTCCTGTTCGTCTGTGTGTCCATGGTCAGGTGATAAGAAGACAAAGTAAAAGTCTTTACTGTCTGTCGTCTCTCTCTGTTATCAAACACCACAGAGCTGAACTTTTATATAGAGCCACTCCTATGTCCTCTTTTAACCAGTCATCATGGTGATGTCACACTGGGGGGAATGAAGAATAATGAGAAATGTTTAATGACAGACAGCACTGTAATCACTAGATGTTGTGGACAGAAGAATAAGAACGTGTGGATCAGATTATTTATGGAATAGTGAGAAACATACATTCAGTTAATCTCATGTGTTTTATATTTATTTCTTCTCACTTTAAGATCATCAGTTCATAACATTTGAAAAAACTGTGAACTGTCCTTTAGAATTTGGTCAAATTAGTGAAATTTTGCTGTAAAAATACACATTTGAAAGAAAATGTATGTAAAAGTATAATTAAGAATTGTTAGCACTTTGTACTGATGTTAGTAGTATAAAGTTAAGAGGTTGTGACATGTACACAACACTGACTCAATCTACTAATGGTACAGATTCATAGATGATCTTCTGATGAGCTGACAGAGTTTGTTACTCTTGAAGAGTTTCTGCAGTAATTTACAATTTACATCACACTAATGAAAAAGTGAGTTTCTTAGACATTTGGGTCATGATGAACAATGACGTCATCATTACACCACTCTGCTGGAGGGAAACTGACAAAAACACCTGTTGTTGTTGTTGAAGGCTACAAGTTTTGATGATGATGATGATGATGATGATGATAATGATGATGATGATGATGATGGTGATGTTTAATCTGATGCTGAGTGTTTCTCTTAAAAGGGAAATCTCTCACACACAAAGTTCCCAAATTCATTAATTCATGTATTAATCAAACATTTTTCTTTTTTAATCACACAACTAGAAACATTGTGCCTTCATGTTTCTAAATCATCAAAATCTCTGATACAGTCGATCATTATTAAATATTTTACTATTATGATTATTTTAATATTATCCAGCCTGTGACTGATGTAACAGCTTTTTATCAGATCATGTTTGAAGTAAGCACAAAGACACTGTGTGTGCTACATAAATACATTTCAAACCTGCTGCCTCTCCCCAACCCTGAACTGGTTCTTCAGGTCGTCTGTCCGTCATGTGAATTATTATCTATGTTTTCTCTGAGGTGTTTTATACAGGAAGACACAAACACACTGCAGAGATGTTCAACACTTTATAGTTTCTGTTGTGTGTGTGTGTGTGTGTGTGTGTGTGTGTGTGTGTGTGTGTGTGTGTGTGTGTGTGTGTGTGTGTGTGTGTGTGTGTGTGTGTGTGTGTGTGTGTGTGTGTGTGTGTGCATGCATATACAGATGGGGACAAATTAAAGCTAAAACCTGAGTAAATGTGTGGAGAAACATAAGGACTGCTGATGCTCCCACACAGGTGCACTGCATGGTATAATCAAGCAAGTAACATCTTAATATAAATGCTGAGCAGGCCCAGATGATTCTGGTTTTGTATGAAGATGTCAAGAGGAAAAGATCTCAGTGACTTTGAACAAGGGCTGATTGTTGGAGCATGGATGGCAGGAGCAGGAGACTGAGAATGTCAATGCAAGACGTGATCAGACTGTCAGTAAGAACAGTTCATCAACAGTTACACAGAGAGGGATATTATAACAGGCAGCAGTGCATAAACCCTTCATTACAAAGATGAAAGCACATTTGAGAGTTCAGTGGTGTAAAAACCACACACACTGATCTACAGAGATGTGATGAGTCATCCTTCGTCTTTTTCTGCACAGGTGGGTGAGGCCATGTGTGGCATTTGTGGTGTTTGGGTTCCTGTTTGGTTGGTCAGTGGTTCCGCCTCAGCAGGAACAGCTGAGAGCCATCACAGTGTAAAGCTGTAATCTGTCCTCATATTTACCCAGAAACACTCTGCTGTTATCTGCAGTGTGAACAGCTGATCTGACATCTGGATCAGCTGCAGCTCCACCAGCTGACACAGGTCAAAGGTCACCACAGGTTAAAGAAACACTGTGTTGACTTTAGATAAAGAACCAATAAAAAGGCCTTTAGAAACACAGTGAGGTCAAACAGCATCTTTACTGCTGGATGGAAACTGATAGTTGTTAAATGTTTTACACTCTCTGATAAGTCATCAGATCTGCAGTTATAAATTATTACAAGTCACCAATAAAGTGTTAAAATAGTAACGTTGGTTGCTTAATGTGTGAGAGCAGCAATAAAGTCATGAATGGCTTCATTCTGAGGTTGAAATAAAGTCATTTGTATGACTTAATATGTGACTAATGAAGAACCAAGTGAGAGGATATCAGGATTTAGACCACATGATATTTATCATCAGGTTTGACACCACTGAACATCAGATCATATTTCCTTTTATGTCAAATTAAAGGAACTGCAATAAAAGAAGGAAAAGAGGAAGATGAACATAGAAATACTCACCTCTTCACACGTTTCTCGTTAGTCATGAATTCTCCACAGAAAGTCTCTTTAAAATATATTTGCTCACATTTGTTCAATACCAGAGAGAGACAACAGACAGTAAAGACTTTTCCTTTGTCTTCTTATCACCTGACCATGAAACGGCACACCAACAGGAGAGGATATGAAGAACACGTTTGTAAAGGTGAGCCCCTTGAAATTGACAGAATTAAAGGAGAGAGATTTAGGAAACAAATATCTCCTTTAAGAAAACATCCTGCTGTGCCCTCAACCAGAGTTTCATGTGACTCATCTGAAACATGACACAGATGGAGAAGGACTATATGGCATCAGATGGATTAATGGTTTCTGTGACCCTGATCCTAAGGGTCCTCTGTGGCTGGTGTGGTGGAGTCTGATGGTGAGACCTGAGGACATACAGTCTGCTGAGAGGAGGCTACTGGACCAGATCTACCCAGACCGGACAGAGGAGCAGGCTCAGATGCAGCAACCCTTCGCCACCTCGCCAGCCTTCCTGGACTCCTCCAGGCTGGGCTCGTACCGCTTCACCGTCACCCTTCACCTATGCCTACGCCTATACTTTGTGACAACATAGCCACACCCTGTTCATGATCTATTTTAATAATAGATACTATTCAACTATAAATGGGTCCATAATATGCAAAGTAGTGAACTTCATGCTGTATTGAAGAAGACTTGAAACTAGCGACTGAGACCATAAACTCATCAGGAAGTTGTTCACTGAGCTAATAAATCAGGTGAGAAGTTGGTTCATGCTCTGCTGCCCCCTGCTGGCCGTTAGAGAGAATGCAGCTTTAAAGCATTTCAGCATTGGCTTCACTCTTCAGACCAGGAGCTACCTGCTTTGATAGCACTTTTAATAATATTTTCTATTATTTACAGGAACATCTCGGATATTAGACCATTTTTGACACTTCAGTAAACTGAAACATGCTTTTATTATGAGCCGGTTAGATTTAACATTTTACTGGCTCCCTACAAAGTAAAATTACAGTTGATTCACAATGCTGCAGACAGGATATTGACTAACATGAAAAAGAAGAGCTAACATCACCTCACTGCTCACTATCTATTACAATTCATGTTAAAGCCCTTTTGCTTGGTTGTAAAGCTTAATACACTCTAATATAACATTCATACATAAAGTTTAGTTCAATCACAGGCATGTTTATCTTTGATATTTATATCATGTTTCCTGCTGGTTTTGTTTTAAATGTTATTATGTTCATTGTGGTTAAAAATGTTTTGTAAAGCACTTTGGGTTTGCATATCTAATTCTAAAGCGGCTGTGCAATCAACTAATACATTATACTTCAGTTTGTGGTCCTGAAAAAATATTTAATTCAACTGAATCACAGAATAAACAGTGGGATGTAATAAAGTACCTTTACTCAAGTACTGTGTTTGGTACCGTTTTGAGGTACTTTACTTGAGTATTTCCACTTGAAGCTACTTTACTCTTCCACCACACCACAGTTCAGAGGGAAATATTATACTGCACTACATTCATCTCACAGCGTCTGTGTGCATATGTGTGTGTATTTATATATTTATAGATAAATTAAACACTGTGTGCAAATATTATGAGGAGTACTTTTACTTTTGATACTTGTAGTAAACTTTGCAACTTATACTTTCATACTTTTACTTAAGTGTGATTTAGAATTTTACTTGTAAAGAGGGATTTTTAAATGTTTACTAATGTTACAGATCTCAGTGTTCTCTCCAGCATTATATGGACGTTACATATAAGCTTTATCTATGTAGGGTGTTGTGTAGATAGTTGAACTTCCTGATAGTAACCACCAGATGGCAGTGTTCATTTCTCTATCAGTCAGATGTTTGTGTGTGTGTCAGGTATTACTGATGTTGTGAGGACATTAATCTGTTTTGAGTCACATGTGGGGACTCGCCTCCCTTCTGGGAACACAACTCAAGTTTCCATAATATAAGTAATTTAAGTTAAGGTTACATTTAGTGTGAGACTTTGTGTAATTTAAGATAAATCCTTGTAATATCCTCTGAAGTGATGGAAACATTAACTCTCCTGTTGTCCTCGAGTCAAGGAAGGATGGAAGATAGGAAGGAATGGAGGAAAGATGGAAGGAAGGATGGAAGGGAGGAATAAGGAAGGAAAGGAGGAAGGAAGGATGGAAGGGAGGAATAAGGAAGGAAAGGAGGAAGGAATGATGGAAGGGAGGAAGAAGGAAGGAAAGGAGGAAGGAAGGAAGGAAGGAAAGGAAGGAAGGAAGAAGGAAAGAAGGAAGGTAGGAGTGAGGAAGGAAGGAAAGAAGGACAGAGGAAAGAAGGAAGGGAGGAAGGTAGGGGGGAGGAAAGAAAGAGAAGGAGGGAGGGAGGGAAGAAGGAAAGGAGGAAGGGAAGGAAGGAGGGAAGGAAGGAAGGAAGGAAGGAAGGAAAGAAGAAAGGAAAGGAGTAAGGATGAAAAGAGGAAGGAATTAAGGAGCGAAGGCAGGGAGGAAGGAAAGGAAGGAGGGAGGGAGGAAGGGGGATGGAGGAAGGAAATAAGGAAGGGAGGAAAGAGAGAGGAAGGAAAGAAAGAGAGAAGGAGGGAGGAAGGACAGACGGAAGGAAGGAAGGAAGGAACAGTCAAAACAGACGGGGTCAATTTGACCCAGGAGGACGACAGGAAGGTTAATGTGTGTGTGTGTGTGTGTGTGTGTGTGTGTGTGTGTGTGTGTGTGTGTGTGTGTGTGTGTGTGTGTGTGTGTGTGTGTGTGTGTGTGTGTGTGTGTGTGTGTGTGTGTGTGTGTGTGTGTGTGAGACCACCACTGGTCTTGATTTACCAAAATAGGCCTCTTTCAGTTTACCCCAGAATATCTCCCCACAGGTCGAACCTCACTGTGGTCTGATCTGTGCATAAATAACATATAGTGATAAAGAACAAACCACAGTCTGTATCTCAAACCCACCAACCACTGACCTCAACACGGAGGTGACAGGAGATGGTAAATAAAGTAAAAGTAGAATACAAAGAATGCATATTTCAGTGGAGGTAATTTGAGAATTAATAAGCGAAAACCTACAAAGTATTTCACCATGTGCACATAATCTGTAAGTCAATGCCTCGGTCACTGAAGCCTTAAAGCAAACAGAATCTACTTTCTCCCAATGGACACAGACTTCCAGGTCATCAAGTCTACAGTTATATTTATAGAGAGAGAGAGACGGGTGTGACATGCAACAAATGGCGCTTTTCCACTATACAGTTCAAGCTCTACTTGACTCGACTCTACTCGTTTTTTTTGCGTGTCCATCAGGGATAGTACCTGGTACCTGCTCCTCCATCAGGGATAGTACCTGGTACCTGCTCCTCCATCAGGGATAGTACCTGGTACCTGCTGCTCCATCAGGGATAGTACCTGGTACCTGCTCGTCCATCAGGGATAGTACCTGGTACCTGCTGCTCCATCAGGTATAGTACCTGGTACCTGCTGCTCCTCCATCAGGGATAGTACCTGGTACCTGCTCCTCCATCAGGGATAGTACCTGGTACCTGCTCGTCCATCAGGGATAGTACCTGGTACCTGCTGCTCCATCAGGGATAGTACCTGGTACCTGCTCCTCCATCAGGGATAGTACCTGGTACCTGCTCCTCCATCAGGGATAGTACCTGGTACCTGCTCCTCCATCAGGGATAGTACCTGGTACCTGCTGCTCCATCAGGGATAGTACCTGGTACCTGCTGCTCCATCAGGGATAATACCTGGTACCTGGTACCTTAGTATCTGCTCTGCCGAGGTTCCAAGCGAGCTGAGCTGATACTAAATGTGACGTCAACAGACTGCCGGCCTCTGATTGGTCAGAGAGTCACTGGAAGAGTCATGAGCCGTCCAACAGAAGAATCAAACCCGGCATTTTTAAATACCAACAACAGCGTTACAGAGATTGGTTTCTCTTCTCTTGCTTTGTGTGAGACAGAAAGCCTCATACAGCAGCAAGTACACCATCGCCTCCATGTCCTCCATTGTTTATGTGTTTGTGTCGCGTAGAAAACGAAGTCACGGCACTTTGGTGCAGCGTTGCTATGACGACCCCGCTCACATTGAGGAGGAACTATAGTAATGGCAAAGGTTCCTGGTACCAAACCGAGTTGAGCCAAGTAGAGCTAGAACTTTATAGTGGAAAAGCGCCATAAGGTCCCTTGCTGGATTTAAACCCAGCTATTCGATGCTCCAGATGTTAATAAAATATTAATAGGTTCATTTGCTTTCTTCCTTTATGCCAGAGCAGCAGGAATTTCCTTGTGTGACATTCCGAGGTGAAGATAAAACTTGATTATCTGATGAGCTTGATTAAAAGTATCACCTTCTGGGATTTTATGGGCTCCATAGTTCTCCTTTATTTGTAGTCTTTATCAAATAAAACATCACTGACATTATTTTCAGTGGTGAGATGTAAAATATTTTGTTGAAATGAACTTTAAATGCTTCTTTCACCGTTCTGAAGTGGTGTAAACATCATACATGACTTCATCCAAAACTGTTTAATTGTATTTTGATGTGTTTTTCAGGCTGGAATAATCAGTTCTGGTCTGTTGTAACAGCTGCTGAATGTCAGTCAGTGTCTGTGGTGAAACTCTGAGAGTCATACAGGACTAATAGTCAGTGAAATCATGACTGAAGGTGTTTTGTTGCTCAGACGCAGGAAGCAGTGGAACAAACAATTTCAACAGGAAGTCTTAAACCTCATAACCCAACAGACCGCAGAGAGTCAGAAGCTCTGAGAGGAAGATGGGCAGTTTAATGTAAGACTGCAGGAAGTTACTCGAATTTTTAAACCTTAATGACCAAATATGTTTCTGATCTGCTGCCTCTTTCATTAAATGTCATGTTAGAAAGACAAGCTGGCTGAAACATGAGTTAAAACTGAAACAATTCTCACTGTCAGTCATTAGAACAAATGAAGCTGCTGTTGTTTCTATGCAGACGACACGTGCAGTTATGACTTCCTGTCAGCATGTTCAGACCTCAGGGTGACGTTTTCACTTTACTGGACAGTTGAGCCACAAACTGATAAACCAGGAAAAGGTTCAGCTGTCAGTTTGATGTTGATGATGAAGACTGTGAGCAGCTTGCTGGTTGTTCTCCTCACAGGTACTCTGCTCTTTAACTTTCTATAAGCCTGACTGCACATTGACTTTATGTAATATGAGACAGTTTCTGTGGTTTGTACGAAACAACAGATTTTAGCTGCTAACAGCCCTGAAAGTGTTGTAGAGTCTGTTTGTCTTTCTGTCTTCAGTCAGTGGATCCAGCAGCAGGAAGGTTGTTGGTCGAGCAGGTGAGGACGTCACTCTACCCTGTAGATATAACATCAGGTATCACGAACCAACGCCGGTTTGTTGGGGTCGGGGACCAGTATCAACTTTTGGCTGCAACAACCAGATCATCTCCACAGACGGATCTAAAGTGACAACCAGAGCTTCCAGCAGGTATCAGTTACTGGGACGACTGGAGGATGGAGATGTTTCTCTGACGATCCTGAAGACCACAGAGGAAGATGCTGGACGGTACGGATGCAGAGTGGATTTATTTGGGTGGATAAATGATGAAATACATTACATTGATCTGACCATTGAGAAAGGTAAGAAATGGTTTTATAGGCAATTCAAATTTTTTCCACCACACGGACAACCACCTAACACTATCTCTTCCATAGACCCTTATCATGTACTCTATCAGACGGCCCTCTGGCTCTCTGGACCTGTTTCCTGTCCCATGATTAGCTAATCTTTGTCTTTAGACGTAGTCGTCACTACGAATCCTGGATCTGTTTCTTCGGCACAATCAAAGATAAAAGCTGCCGTACTGTACGGTACCTTTAAGGAGTCAAAGGGCTTTTAATACCTTATCTTCCCCCTAAACATGACACCACAGAATAGACAGGTTCAGTGGTACAAAATTAAAAAACATTAAAACATACCAATATGTATTATTATGTAATATGTTATAAATAATAAAGTTTGTGCAGGAAGTTACTTGAAGGACGAAGGTAAAGCTTCAGAGATTCATAAACTTATGTTCAGTGTTCAGAGGTTTGATGTTTGATTTAGAGCATTATCAATTAATCTACCAATTAATTACTTGATTGATTTTTTTGCTTGGTTCATAAAATGTCAGTAAATTGGGAAAAATGTCCATCAAGAGTTCAAATAGTCCAAACCTCAAAGATAATCACTTTATTATCATAGAAGATAAAAACTAGAAAATCCTCATGCATGCATTGATTCATCATTTAAATCATATTTGATAGACAGTTGCAAAATATTCATCATTTCCAGCTTCTTAATTAAGAAGATTTGCTGATTTTCTTTGTCGTATGTGACAATTAACTGAATATTTTGGGTTTTAAACTGTTGGTCAGACAAAATTAGACATTTGAATTTGTTTTCTGAGGCTTTAAGTTGTGACATTTCATGAACCAGAACTGATAATGGAAACTATGTTTAGCTCCAGCCACGACCACAGCAGCCACCACAACAGAGACAGGAAGTGATGTCACAACTGACAATGAAACTACAGAGTCCACAGTGACGCTGGTCCAGGAGGTGAGTTGAAGTCAGGAGTTAAATAAGTTTATAACAAACGAGTTTCATGTAGTTTTATGATCCAGTTGCTCATCTGATTCCTCCACTGCATCAAACAGCAAACAAACAGACTAATAAGTTCTTGTCGAGTCTTTGTGTTTCAGAGCAGTTATTAAACATTCATCTTTAATATGATGTTTGTTAATGTTGGAGTTTAGTTCATCTGTGTGTGTGATGGGATAAAGGAGGAAGACCAGAAATGAGAATAATTACAAATTTAATTATAACACAACATTAACAGTAACTGTACAAATAAAATATCTTTTGTTTGTTTGTTTGTTGACAGTCGTGGAGCAAACCTGTTCAGCAGGTAAACAATCTGCAGATCTTCATCGGAAACAGAGTGAAAGTTTTCATCATCATCTTCATACCTGCTCTGCTGCTGATAGCTGCTTACAGTCAGTACACACACACACACACACACACACACACACACACACACACACACACACACACACACACACACACACACACACACACACACACACAGGTGCGGTCCCCAAAAGTGTCCATGGTAACCTTTGAGGACTATAGATACATTTGGTCATTTTTGGGGACATTACATAGACTTACATTAATTTTCTGTAGATTTACACTAATCTTAACAACTGACCCGAAAATCAACCTTTTCCCAGTTTGGGACACGACTTTCGTCTCCAGTTGGACAAACTGTCGTCATTTTACTGGTCCTAAGTCTGATATTTGTCAGTTTTCTGAAATGTTTGTTCATTATTACATATATGAAGTCTATATGGTGCATTTATTTCACTGTAACAATGTTGTGAAAGTAAATAAATTTCAGTGAATCTGATTTCAGTCATGTCATTAAAACTATTTCAGTCTGACTTTAAAACACAGAAACTCAAATGAAAGAAGCTTCATGAAGTTGGATCAGTGTGTTTATTGACAGCAGCATAAAAACCAGGGGCCCGTTTCAGAAAGCAGGTTTAGTGAAAACTCTCAGTTAGTTAACCCTGAGATGAGGGAAACTCTGGTTTTTCGGTTTCACAAAGCCAGTTCAGCTTAACTCCGAGTCAGTTACCATGGCAACATACTCCGTGAACCTAACCCGCTCGCTGGCAGGTTTTCTTCAACTAACCCTGAGTTTCTCCTCCTTTTAACTGAAGCCTGCAGACTGAAGAAGCTGTCAGACATTTCTTAAAGAGTTAGTTAATATTGAAGCACGAATACGAAGCAGAAATCTCCGTCAGAGGGTGATCAGACCTGCTGGGATGTTTTATCTCTGATGATGTTTGAGTGTTTCCGTTTTTCTGTACAATCGATCATTTATCTGATCACTAGCTCAGCCCTCGTATCGTCTGTACGACACATCGTGGACATGCTCTCAGTTCAGAACAAGTTCTTTGTGTTGCACTTTGTTTTTTTCTTTGCCAATGGCAGTTTTATATGTAACATCTGTGACGCTGAGCATGTTACCAAGGCAACCGTCTGTCAGGCTGTCAGAGACGTAATGTTTTAAAGTTATTGATAGCCAAGTGGTTACTGCGCATGCCTCATAATGACAGTATCCCTGGTTCGATTCCTGCAGGTCTTTTCTCTCCCTGTTTCCTGTCAACCTCTATACCAGCATGTTAAATTAAGGTGAAATTGCCCAAACATAAATCTTAAAAAGAAAAAGAATAAAGAAATATGACTCTTGCACTGAAACGTTTACACTTTGGTAGTGTTGTATGTATAAAGGCATTTAGGTGTTGCTTTCAAATATACAATATTAAATAGATACTAGCAGAGTTGGGATGGCTGAAAAATTGACTCTCTTTTTTGCTTAGAAGATTTCACTAAGTACTGAAATATATCACATGTTGAATGTAGCCACTGAATGCTGTTTAATGAGGGCAGGCTAAACAACATCACAGCTGCTTGTAATGAAATTACACCTGACTTGTTTGAGCTAGATGTTTATATTTCATATTCAGTTGCTGCCCAGTAGGCCTGCGTTTTGTACCTGTTGGGTCTGCATGAATATTAAATGTGTCACACACAAACACACACAGAATATAAATGTTGAATAAGTGGAACACTCATTAATACTCACACATTTACTCGGTTGGTAATTTTCTGCCACATCAGCTCATGTTCTTTTGCTGCTGCTACTGTATTTCTTTTTTTTCTTAAGTATATTCTCATCATCTGCATTCATTAATATTTCTAACTCCACTGGGGAGAAGTAGGAGGACTGAGCCCTTTGTTTCACCTGTTGCCATGGTGAATCATGTTATCTGTGCTCCATTGATGAGGGCTTGGTATCTCCTCATGCACAAGCTTCACTCAGAGTTACTTTGACTCAGAGTTGATTGAACTAACTGTTATCAGCTGTTCTGAAACCCAAAACTCTGAGTTTGACATCTCAGAGTCAGTCAACCTAGTGTTAAGGTTTTAACTCAGAGTTAGTTAAACCTGCTTCCTGAAACAGGCCCCAGATAACACTTCATGTTTATTTTCATCTGTTTACAGAAATAATCTGACTGCCAATCACACGTCGCCCTCATGTGGCCACATTAGATCATTACATCATGAAAACCAAACTTCAGTCATTTAAAACTAAAGTTTTGTTTTTATTTCATGTGTCTGCAGCAGTGTGGCGGTCCAATCAGAGCGCAGGGACTGACGAGAGGCTGAACCAATCAGAGGAGGAGGAGAGCTCTGTGTAGAAACATTAAAGATCAGCTGGTTATTGCTGCTGAGTAATGTTTAATAAGGAACTACTGAAAGAGTTCATTTATACTAGTTAAACTCAACAGGGTGCGTCTTTTAAAAAAAATCTATCCATAATGAAACAATGTGACCCGATGCTTTGCTATTGTGCTCTGAGCGTCCCATCTATATCTTCTGTACATATATGTAAATACATTATTTATACATTTTTCTATCTTGTCAAAAATGTATTTTTTGTTGATCACATATGGTTTCTTTTATTTTCACAGCACAAGTATTATGGTCTTTATTTTATAGTACTACCATGATGATTTTGTATCATCTTTTGCATTTGTATGTACACCTGTTAAATACTGAGTGGGATCTGCACATCATGTGACTGTCAGGTGACCTGGGCCTTTGTAGATTTAAGATGGCGACTATTCAGTTGGTCTCTAGTCTGAAGAAGAGCAGCAAGCTGGAAACATCACCTGTGATATCTTATTAAATGTACCTGCATTGGGAGCTGCAGTGTGCAGACTTTGTTACTGATTTAACTGAAGTGTGATTTCAAATACAGGACTTTTATTTGTAAAGAGGGATTTTTACTCTTTGGCATTTCTACTTTCACCTATGTAAAAAGTTTAAATACTTCTTACTCCACTGTATTTTATAGACTTTATATACTGTATACATGGTGTATGAAACCCTCCACATACATATATGTATATATATATGTTGTGTGGAAAGTTGTACTTCCTGACAGAAACCACTAGATGGCAGTTTTCATTTCTCTATTGTGTGTGTGTGTATGTGTGTGTGTGTGTGTGTGTGTGTTTGTGTGTGTGTGTGTGTGTGTGTGTGTGTGTGTGTGTGTGTGTGTGTGTGTGTCTTAATGTTCAGGATTAAAGAGCTTTTTGTACTCTAGGATGGATAACTTGTACTGTAACTGTAGTTGGTTGAGAGTATGGGACAACTGTGGAGCATCAGTAAGAATGATGTGTGTCTGTGGTTGTTTCCACCACTGAAGTGAAAAGCTACTTCAACATGTTCAATACTTCAGAGGTTTGACTTCCTGTCAGCATGTTCACACCTCAACGTGGCGTTTTTACTTTACTGAACAGTTGATACCACAAACTGATAAACCAGGAAAAGGTTCAGCTGTCAGTTTGATGTTGATCATGAAGACTGTGAGCAACTTGCTGGTTGTTCTCCTCACAGGTACTCTGCTCTTTAACTTTCTATAAGCCTGACTGCACATTGACTTTATGTAATATGAGACAGTTTCTGTGGTTTGTACGAAACAACAGATTTTAGCTGCTAACAGCCCTGAAAGTGTTGTAGAGTCTGTTTGTCTTTCTGTCTTCAGTCAGTGGATCCAGCAGCAGGAAGGTTGTTGGTCGAGCAGGTGAGGACGTCACTCTGCCCTGTAGATATAACATCAAGAGTAACGGTCGAGCACCGGTTTGTTGGGGTCGAGGATCAGTATCAACTTCAGGCTGCAACAACCAGATCATCTCCACAGATGGATATAAAGTGACAACCAGAGCTTCCAGCAGGTATCAGTTACTGGGACGACTGGAGGATGGAGATGTTTCTCTGACGATCCTGAAGACCACAGAGGAAGATGCTGGACGGTACGGATGCTTAGTGGAGATAGCTGGTTGGTTCAATAATGAAATACATTACATTGATCTGACCATTGAGAAAGGTAAGAAATGGTTTTATAAAATAATAAAGTTTGTGCAGGAAGTTACTTGAAGGACGAAGGTGAAGCTTCAGAGATTCATAAACTTATGTTCAGTGTTCAGAGGTTTGATGTTTGATTTAGAGCATTATCAATTAATCTACCAATTAATTACTTGATTGATTTTTTTGCTTGGTTCATAAAATGTCAGTAAATTGGGAAAAATGTCCATCAAGAGTTCAAATAGTCCAAACCTCAAAGATAATCACTTTATTATCATAGAAGATAAAAACTACAAAATCCTCATGCATGCATTGATTCATCATTCAAATCATATTTGATAGACAGTTGCAGAATATTCATCATTTCCAGCTTCTTAATTAAGAAGATTTGCTGCTTTTCTTTGTCGTATGTGACAATTAACTGAATATTTTGTGGGTTTGAACTGTTGGTCAGACAAAATTAGACATTTGAATTTGTTTTCTGAGGCTTTAAGTTTTGACATTTCATGAACCAGAACTGATAATGGAAACTATGTTTAGCTCCAGCCACGACCAGAGCAGCCACCACAACAGAGACAGGAAGTGATGTCACAACTGACAATGAAACTACAGAGTCCACAGTGACGCTGGTCCAGGAGGTGAGTTGAAGTCAGGAGTTAAATAAGTTTATAACAAACGAGTTTCATTTAGTTTTATGATCCAGTTGCTCATCTGATTCCTCCACTGCATCAAACAGCAAACAAACAAACAGACTAATAAGTTCTTGTTGTGTGTTTTTGAGTGTTATAAAAGACAAAAAAAATATTAAACATTCATCTTTAATATGATGTTTGTTAATGTTGGAGTTTAGTTCATCTGTGTGTGTGATGGGATAAAGGAGGAAGCATAATTACAAACATAATTATAACACAACATTAACAGTAACTGTACAAATAAAACATCTTTTGTTTGTTTGTTTGTTGACAGTCGTGGAGCAAACCTGTTCAGCAGGTAAACAATCTGCAGATCTTCATCGGACACAGAGTGAAAGTTTTCATCATCGTCTTCATACCTGCACTGCTGCTGACAGCTGCTTACAGTCAGTACACACACACACACACACACACACACACACACACACACACACACACACACACACACACACACACACACACACACATGGTCCCCAAAAGTGACCAAACATGTCCATGGTCACTTTTGGTCACTTTTGGGGACATTACATAGACTTACATTAATTTTCTGTAGATTTACACTAATCTTAACCACTGACCCGAAAATCAACCTTTTCCCAGTTTGGGACACGACTTTCGTCTCCAGTTGGACAAACTGTCGTCATTTAACTGGTCCTAAGTCTGATATTTGTCAGTTTTCTGAAATGTTTGTTCATTATTACATATATGAAGTCTATATGGTGCATTTATTTCACTGTAACAATGTTGTGAAAGTAAATTAATTTCAGTGAATCTGATTTCAGTCATGTCATTAAAACTGTTTCAGTCTGACTTTAAAACACAGAAACTCAAATGAAAGAAGCTTCATGAAGTTGGATCAGTGTGTTTATTGACAGCAGCATAAAAACCAGATAACACTTCATGTTTATTTTCATCTGTTTACAGAAATAATCTGACTGCCAATCACACGTCGCCCTCATGTGGCCACATTAGATCATTACATCATGAAAACCAAACTTCAGTCATTTAAAACTGATTCAAGTTTTGTTTTTATTTCATGTGTCTGCAGCAGTGTGGCGGTCCAATCAGAGCGCAGGGACTGACGAGAGGCTGAACCAATCAGAGGAGGGGGAGAGCTCTGTGTAGAAACAGTAAAGATCAGCTGGTTATTGCTGCTGAGTAATGTTTAATAAGGAACTACTGAAAGAGTTCATTTATGTTAGTTAAATCTAGGGAGACAAAATTCATATTTTCAAGCTCATATTATTATTATTATTATTAAATCTTTTTTGGACTTTCTGAAATGTAAAATATCATATTTCACATATTTTCTAATGTTTTCACAAAATAAATATTAAAGTTAAATATGTTTGATGTGACTCTTGGATCATTTATTGTTAAATGTTAACTCTACAAATGATGAGTCCCTTAGACTTACTTTCTTTTTTTAAACAAATTGTCTCAGTGTGAAAGAAAAAGTGTTAAACTTGACCGAACACACTCTCCTGTGAAATGAAAATTTTGGGAAGATTGTTCCTGCTGGTGATGATGTGGCAACCATCTGACCCATAAAACATTAACTTAAATTATTTATATTATTGAGTTTTGTCCCCAGAAGAGAGGCGAGTCCCCACATGTGACTGTAAACAGATTAATGTCCTCACAACATCAGTAATACCTGACACACACACATGTGACTGATAGAGAAATGAACACCGCCATCTGGTGGTTACTGTCAGGAAGTGCAACTTTCTACACAACAGATAGATATGTAGGTGGAGGGTTTTATACAACATGTATACAGTATATAAAGTCCATATAATGCAGTGGTGTCAGAAATGTTGAGACCTTTTAATTAAAAGTAGAAATGCCGAAATATAAAAATCTTTATTTAGAACTAAAATTCAAATTCAGACTTAAGTAAAATACAAAATTATAAGTTGCAAAGTTTCTTAAAAATATCAAAAGTAAAAATACTCCTCATTCTATTTGCACACAGTGTTATATATATATATATATATACATATATATATATATATAAATATAAATAAGAAAAATATGCACACACACACACACACACACACAAACACACACACACACACACACACACACACACACACACACACACACACACACACACACACACACACACAGAATCTGTTAGATGAATGTATTATTTAATTGCACACCCACTTTAAAATTAATTATGCACATCCAAAGTTCTTTCCCCAATATTTTACATGAACATAATAAATAAAACATTGAATAATCACACAATATTTAAAACAATACCAATAAAACCAGCAGGAAACATGATATAAATAGCAAAGATAAACATGACTGTGATTGTATTAAAAAGCGATTTCTTTAAGGACTTTCAATTTATGAGCTTGATGTTCGAAACATGAGGAACTTCTAATCTGATCTCTGATATATGAACTAAACTTTATGTATGAATGTTATATTAGAGAGTATTAGGCTTTACAACCAAGCAAAAGGGCTTTAACATGAATTGTAATAGATAGTGAGCAGTGAGGTGATGTTAGCTCTTCTTTTTCATGTTAGTCAAAATCCTGTCTGCAGCATTGTGAATCAACTGTAATTTTACTTTGTAGGGAGCCAGTAACATGTTAAATCTAACCGGCTCATAATTAAAGCATGTTTCAGTTTACTGAAGTGTCAATAATGGTCTAATATTGGAGATGCTCCTGTAAATAATAAATGTTGAGCGGAATCTCAGGAATGGGTTTCAAAGAACTACATTTCCCAGAGTGCACCAGCACCTGATTTGGAGCACCTGTGAAGACATGGAGGTTCTCAGTCCTTCAGACAAACGAACTTCAGAGAGAAGAAGCTCCAAGTTCACTCACAGGTTGAATCCAAAGACGCCAATGGTCGTTGAAATGTTTTATTTACTTTCATGGTGTTGAAATGCTACTTAATATGTTCAAGTTTATGTTTAATGCTGTGTAGATTGGTTAAGGAACACATTACAGCATTGACTTCATTGATTTTGTGTTAAATTAGTTTGTGCTAAAATAATATTTCATTTTGAGTTTGAAAAATTAAAAGTATAAGATACAAAAGGATAATACAATGTTAAAAATGTTAAAATTCTGTTAAATGTTAAAACTTTACTAAAAATTTGGAAAATTCATGAAAGTAGATTTTTCTTTATTCCATTTAAAATTATTAAATTCATTTGAAATTCATTAAAATGTTTGATTAAAATGTTAACTTCTGTTTCTGTCTTTAAAGGTTTACAACCTAATTTACTGAACAGACCAATCAACTGACAAAGCCAAAATAAAAATAAGTGATTGAGTCCTAAATTTGAGTTGTTCCTTGTGTCCTTTGGAAGTTGAACAAGAGGAGGACTTGACAATAAAACATATTATTAAAACTGCTATCAAAGCAGGTAGCTCCTGGTCTGAAAAGTGAAGCCAATGCTGAAGTGTCTTAAAGCTGCATTTTCTCTAACGGCCAGCAGGGGGCAGCAGAGCATGTACCAACTTCTCACTTGATTTATTAGCTCAGTGAACAACTTTCCTGATGAGTTTATGGTCTCGGTTGCTAGTTTCAAGTCTTCTTCAAAACAGCATGAAGTTCACTTTGCATATTATGGACCCATTTAGAGTAAAATAGATAATACAGGGTCTGGCTATGTTGTGATTGACAATGACCACAGCAATGACATTGATAATGTAATGTAACCATAGCAAACCTCCAGATTCACAAAGTAAAGTCGTAGCTGCCATCATTTCAGTGTTTTCAGTTCATGAAAGTAACTTGTAACTGCCTTAAAAAAAAGTCTGGTTGTACTAAAAGAGCCTCTAATGAATCAGCTGTTCTGTTTTTTGTACATTGTGTCTACATTAGGATGCGTGAATGTTCAGCGAGCGCTCAAGTGGTGACGGATGGTTGGGCCACAAGTTTTGAACAAAATCTGTTGCTCTGTCAAAATTGTGGAACTTCTGATAAGGTATAATTGGAGGTTTTCCTTTCTCACAGTACGTGAGGTGTTCTCTCAGTCGGTTACTTCCAAACGTCAGCCCCTAAAACAGAAGAACAGAAAAACAACAGTTTCCACAAAAAAGCTGTTATAACCCAAATGTTTAAGCATTTCATTAAAGTCGTCATCAGTCAGATGTGTGCAGGCATCCTATCACCCTCCTAACATTACTTTGTTTTCATGCTCAGGCTCTGCAATATGAGGCATATTGTGTAACAAGAGAAAAACGTTCTTTTCATATTTTGCTCTATCGTTTATTTAGTTGTGACACAAATCACTGTTACTTTGTAATGCAGCAGATTTCAGATAACTTTTTTGTAATCAGTGACTTTGTTACAGTTTGAAATACCAATGAATTTCCTGTTATCACTACAGATGTGGTCCCTGCTTCAACCACAATGTGGTTTATAATGGCAGAGTGGCGCTGATGTGTATTTTCCCTCGTTGACTCAAGGGGAAGTAAGAAATACAGAATCAGCAATTCAAACTTTGACTAACTTCATTGAATACTTTAACCAAAATTATGACATAGTAATATGATATGGCTGATATTAATCTGCTGGCCTTCAGTAGGTTTGTTCCTGATGTTAATTCCTAATGGAATATGTGTCATGTGCCATGTTGGGGAAGTTACTCCAAAAATGTAATGTATTGCACATTACTCGTTACTTTTTGAAAAAGTAATGAGTTACTTCCTGTGGAAAGTAATTACACCACTAGTTACATTACTTTTGCGTTACGCCTTAGCAACGCCGGTGATGTGTAAAAATAATCTATCAACAGATAAAATAATATCTAAATAGTCTTGATCATCATAACATCATCTTGTACAAATAATAACTGCCTCAAAATAATATATAGAACCTGTTTCTCCTCAGAGTCAGCACCAGACTGGCTGAAGAGCCTCTACACAGCTGTACTAGATGGTGTTTCCATCCCAACATAACTCAGCTCCAGATAACTCACCAGTTTTTCTGTCTGATGACGGCCATCCGTTAAATATTATCGGTACTTTGCTGAGTTTGTTTCTGAAAGACGGAGATTAACGAGCAACGCACAAGCTTTGGCTGCTTGGTTTGCACTGAGCCTGAGCATCACTGCAGGTCTGTGAGCGTTTGGCTATTAGCTTGGTGTTAGCATGAGAGGTCAAGCAGTTGTATCGCAAGCGTGCATGAAAAGTACCTTTACTAATTTATTTTTATCTGCCCACATTATGCATAATAACTGAAGAACTAATGTAACGCCACATTTCTTTGTTTAGTAACTGTAATGTGATTACAGTAACCCAACATTGGTCGAATGTTGGCTCTTCTTTAAATATTGTTTGGGCTTGATGCTGTTCACATTATCAAAATATCAATAATTAACTTACATACAATTCAAATGCACTGATGAGTATGACTTTATTGATTTAATCAATAACTAGCCACCACTGGTATCTGGCAACAATACCTACTAAGTGAGTTAAGTAAAAGAAGAACATGCAAGGAAAGGTACAGTGAAGGATTCAGAGAGACAGACTTAACAGACAACAGGAAGGCACTAAGTGTCCTTATGTTTACATTGGAGGCGCAGTATAGGGCCCTCTGTTCTGCTGCTGATATATAAATTAATGATTTATCTGAAAGCTGTAAAGAGGTTGGGTGTGAAGTGCATTCAGATTAGACTGTGAATTATGCAACAACAGTCCAGTGACACTGAATCATATAATCATAGAATAGTATTTAGTAGATTTACAACAAACAAACTGATCAAAAGTAAGTTGAAGTGAGTGAATTGAAATATGTCTGTCACTTTGGACTCAACTCGAGTTTGATGCCCATATTAGGACATTTTACCTCTAATGTTTATGACTGCTATCATTTGATCGCACATGTACACTTGTTTCTTTTTATTCTGTTACAGAAAAACTAAATTGATTAAGTTATGTTTTTGCACATAAAGATACCGAATGTTAAAATATCATAATATGTCTTCCTAAACCCAGCTTGTACAATGTGTATATATAAAAATGAACTAAAATGATTTTTATGATGATCTCTCTGATCAGTGAGATAAATGATCGTACCTGTCCGATCTCCATATGCAAGGCGACGGCGACATTATCCCAAACATAATACTGATGGGAACTAAATGGCTTTGCTTCCACCTGCTTTTCATCTGGTCTGAGGACAAAGTCATATCTGACACAAACAGAAACAAACAACATGTTTAATAGTTTTGGTTAGTTTGTGTTTTGTTCTTTTGTTAAATAATTATTACAAAAGCATCAGTGTGTCTCTGTCAGGAAGTGTTCATTTTAAATCTGGTGTTCTGCCCTCTTTGACTCATTTTATGAATACTGGGGATATTGTAAACATATTTGTGACATTTTATTCACCAACAGCTGTTTAGATTTCTCTAAACCCTTGCAGGCTGTTTCTGTAGCTAATTACATGAAACCTGCATTATTAATGAACACCTGCTCCGATTGGCTGGAGGTGTGGCCCCCAACCTGGTGAAGGTGGGTCTCCAGAAATGAGCTTCAGCCATTCCTGAAGTTCCATCTACTAGACGGCTGTAAAGACTTTTAGCTGCTGAACAACCAGCAACACAGTGTGCTGCTCTGTTCTTCATCCAGCTGTGAAGTTACGTATGTACTCAGCATAGCGCTGAGCAGCGGTGGACTCAAGCTAAAACTTCCTGCTGATCTCATTTGACTTTCTGGTGTGATGTTGTAATGAAAACCACCTCAATATCACTCTGCAGCCGAGAATTTCTACTTTTCAAATAACTCATAAATATTAAATCAGGAGTTTTTGACTGGAAATCAAAGATGAACATATTCTCACCTGTGAGTGTTACACATGGCCTCAGGCCTCCAGATGAAGCGACCATCTCTGTAAGCACAGACAGCGTTCGGGTCGTCAGTCAGCAAAGGATATTCTGAGAACCGCTCCTGATTGGCTGGGCTGTGGACCAGCACAGCGTACATCACTTCCTGTCTGTACAGGACGGTCTTGAACACTCTCATGACGGGCTGAACGCCGGAGCAAAGCTGGAGGAAATAAAACAGGATTTAATGAAAGAGTCTCTCAACCAAACACAGACGCACCGATCATCATCCAGATTCTTAGTTTGAACTAAACTTAAACACACTGTGCAACTGCAGACTGAGAAACAGCTTCACATATGAAGTCATTCAGTAAAATGTGACAGCATGTTACTTGAACTCTACAACTCTGTTACTGCTCTACAATGAAGCCTTTTAAAGTGAAGCAGCAGTGACAGTGAACACGGCTCTGAGACTAAAGAGATCAGTAAACTGTAAGATGAGGCTGATCTCTGAAAGTAGACAGGACTGTGGAAGTGAATCTAAACTCCAAACAGAGATTCAGTTAGAAGATTAACAGACCCTGACAGGTTTGTACCTGCTGGCTGTAGGCCGTCAGCAGCTCCTCCAGCTGGAAGGTGAAGCGGTACGAGCCCAGCCTGGAGGAGTCCATGAAGGCTGGCGAGGTGGCGAACTTCCCCAGAAAGGGTTGCTGCATCTGAGCCTGCTCCTCTGTCCGGTCTGGGTAGATCTGGTCCAGGAGCCTCCTCTCAGCAGACTGTATGTCCTCAGGTCTCACCATCAGACTCCACCACACCAGCCACAGAGGACCCTTAGGATCAGGGTCACAGAAACCATTAATCCATCTGATGCCATATAGTCCATCTCCATCTGTGTCATGTTTCAGATGAGTCACATGAAACTCTGGTTGAGGGTACGGTGGGATGTTGTCGTTGAAGAGATATCTTTTCTTTTTGGTTTCCAAATCTTGAGCTTTCTCTTTCAATTCTCTCAGTTTCAGATGCTGACCGTAACAAAAGTCTTCTTCATATTCTCTCCTGTTGGTCTCTCTTTCCATGGTCAAGTGATACAAAGACAAAGTCCTTACAGTCTGTTGTCAAACAGCACAGTGCTGAACAAATAGTCTGATGAAGAGCCACCCCTATATCCTCTTGGTAACGTCACACAGGGGAGGAGTCATGAGTAAATGGTTTAAGTTATGAGAAGTTCTTTGTTCTGTTCCATCCTCTCTCAGAGTGAACTGTAATCTTACTTTTATCTGTCTGATATAGTTTTATTGTACATGTTGTGGACAGAAGAAGATTTGGATCAGATTATTTATAGTTTAGTGAGAAACATACATTCAGTTAATCTAACATGTTTTCCATTTATTTCTTCTCAGCTTAAAAACATTAGTTCAAGACATGATTGGTTTATTGTTCCTGTGAGATGAGCCAATAAAGCAGCAGATAAAGTTAAATGTGTGACATGAAGATGATTGTAAAAGTTCATAAACATTCAGTAAAAGATAATCAGCTATAAAAGCATGTGCAGTGATGCTGTTCTGTTTATAGAAGACCATAAACTCAGTAGTAAAGTGTTCACTGAGGTAATAAATTAAGTGAGAAGTTGGCTCATTTTCTCATAGACTTCTTTACTATCAGACTTCTTCTTGCAGCCAGTGGAGTCTCCCCCTGCTGGCCATTAGAGAGAATGCAGGTCACTTCTCCACTGACTTCACTTTTCAAACCAGGAGATAATTGCTTTGGACAAACAAACCAGTTCTCCAGTTCAGTTCAGTTCAATTTAATACATCTTTATTGCTCCCTGAGGTCAATTTTAGTCAACATGTCATACTTTAGATACAAAAACAACAAAAACAGTACAAACAAGTAATAATCACAAACATCAGGTACATAAAGTGACTCAGTTTATAATTCTTCATATTTTAAAAGTTTCCTCACTGAAAATCTGAGATGAGTGCTGTATTTTAAAGAAAAAACAGTATTTTAGCTTATCTACAGTTCTGCATAATCATTTTATTTATGAAGTATTTTTCAAGCCAAAAGTTCTTTCCAAATTAAAACAATCATACATCCACGTGAGGAGAATGTTGTTATGTGTCGGCAATTTTGTAAAAGTGAGTTTGATTAGAATGAAAATATAAATTATGTCTCTGTGTTGAGTTTAAGGAATATAAATTAACTCTTTTAGTAGTTCTTCATTAAAGTCTGTGTAAAGTAAAAATAAATATGTTCTGAGTTTGACATACCACAGTAAAGTGTGTTGTTAACCACCCTGCCAAATTTTAATGATTAAAAAAATCGCCAAATATATGAAATTAGGCTTCAAAGTTGTGTAAAAGTCTGCCTATTTCTCTGCTCCCAAACGCTGTGGGCGTTCCCGCCTAGTCCGCTGAAGCCCCGCCCCCTACCTGTCAATCAAAGTCACCACCTCTACCAGAAACATGGACGCTAGGTCTGAGAGCTTTCTGCTGCTAACTCAGCTGCTAGCTCAGCGGCTAATTCAGCTAACTGGCTAACTGTAGACTGTAGTAGTAGTGTGTGCTGAATGTATTTATACCTCTACAGCAGCAGGGCGGGTTTATGCTAAGCCTAGCTCCACAATTCAAATCTAAATGGTTGAAATGCTTTTTACACCTTTTTTAGAAATACATTTATGATCTATTTAATGTGTTTAGAAGAAAATGTCTGAATTCACTTTACACGGTCTTTAAACATTACTCAGCAGCAATAACAAGCTGATCTTTACTGTTTCTACACAGAGCTCTCCCCCTCCTCTGATTGGTTCAGCCTCTCGTCAGTCCCTGCGCTCTGATTGGACCGCCACACTGCTGCAGACACAAGAAATAAAAACAAAACTTGAATCAGTTTTAAATGACTGAAGTTTGGTTTTCATGATGTAATGATCTAATGTGGCCACATGAGGGCGACGTGTGATTGGCAGTCAGATTATTTCTGTAAACAGATGAAAATAAACATGAAGTGTTATCTGGTTTTTATGCTGCTGTCAATAAACACACTGATCCAACTTCATGAAGCTTCTTTCATTTGTGTGTGTGTGTGTGTGTGTGTGTGTGTGTGTGTGTGTGTGTGTGTGTGTGTGTGTGTGTGTGTGTGTGTGTGTGTGTGTGTGTGTGTGTGTGTGTGTGTGTGTGTGTGTGTGTGTGTACTGACTGTAAGCAGCTATCAGCAGCAGAGCAGGTATGAAGATGATGAAGAAAACTTTCACTCTGTTTCCGATGAAGATCTGCAGATTGTTTACCTGCTGAACAGGTTTGCTCCACGACTGTCAACAAACAAACAAATAAAAGATGTTTTTTTTGTACAGTTACTGTTAATGTTGTGTTATAATTATATTTGTAATTATTCTCATTTCTGGTCTTCCTCCTTTATCCCATCACACACACAGATGAACTAAACTCCAACATTAACAAACATCATATTAAAGATGAATGTTTAATATTTGTTTTGTCTTTTATAACACTCAAAAACACACAACAAGAACTTGTCTGTTTGTTTGCTGTTTGATGCAGTGGAGGAATCAGATGAGCAACTGGATCATAAAACTAAATGAAACTCGTTTGTTATAAACTTATTTAACTCCTGACTTCAACTCACCTCCTGGACCAGCGTCACTGCGGACTCATTGTCAGCTGTGATGTCACTTCCTGTCTCTGTTGTGGTGGCTGCTGTGGTCGTGGATACAGAAAAACTGAACATGTCACCTGCGTAAAAACATTAGCAGCTTCATTTGTTCTAATGACTGATAGTGAGCTCATGTTCAGATGTAAAAACAGAAGTTATTATTTTATTTTTAATTCTGCTTCTCAGGGAGGAGAACATGTTAACATCTTTGCAAACATGAGGATTTCCTAGTTTTTATCTTCTATGATAATAAAGTGATTATCTTTGAGGTTTGGACTGTTGGAACTTGTGATGAACATTTTTCACAATTTACTGACATTTTATGAACAAAACAAAACATCAATCAGTTAATTAATTGATAGATTAATTGATAATGCTCTAAATCAATCATCAAACCTCTGAACACTGAACATAAGTTTATGAATCTCTGAAGCTTTACCTTCGTCCTTCAAGTAACTTCGTGCACAAACTTTATTATTTTATAAAACCATTTCTTACTTTTCTCAATGATCAGATCGATGTGATGTTTTTCATCATTGAACCAACCAGCTATGTTCACTCTGCATCCGTACCGTCCAGCATCTTCCTCTGTGGTCTTCAGGATCGTCAGAGAAACATCTCCATCCTCCAGTCGTCCCAGTAACTGATACCTGCTGGAAGCTCTGGTTGTCACTTTATATCCGTCTGTGGAGATGATCTGGTTGTTGCAGCCAAAAGTTGATAGTGATCGACCCCAACAGACTGCCGTTGGTCCGTTACTCTTGATGTTATATCTACAGGGCAGAGTGACGTCCTCACCTGCTCGACCAACAACCTTCCTGCTGCTGGATCCACTGACTGAAGACAGAAAGACAAACAGACTCTACAACACTTTCAGGGCTGTTAGCAGTTCAAATCTGTTGTTTCATACAAACCACAGAAACTGTCTCATATTACATAAAGTCAATGTGCAGTCAGGCTTATAGAAAGTTAAAGAGCAGAGTACCTGCGAGGAGAACAACCAGCAAGCTGCTCACAGTCTTCATGATCAACATCAAACTGACAGCTGAACCTTTTCCTGGTTTATCAGTTTGTGGCTCAACTGTCCAGTAAAGTGAAAACCTCACTCTGTGGTCTGAACATCCTGACAGGAAGTCTAAATTCTGAATAACTGAATGTGTCATCTGCATAAAAACAGCAACAGCTTCATTTGTTGTAATGATTGACAATGAGCTCATATTCAGGGAGGAGAACATGTGGGTGTAAAATCTTCACTCTGACAGGTTTCATCCAGCTTCTCTCTAACGTGACATTTAATGAAAGAGAGCAAATCAGAAAACACATATTTGATCATTTAGATATAAGAGCATCAAATTGTAATTGTTGAATAATCAGTTCAGTAATTTTTAAATCAAAAATGGAAAAAATTCACATTTTGGACTGTTTACTGACATTTTATGAAAAAAACTAAAAATCAATCAAGTAATTAATTGGTAGATTAATTGATAATGTTCTAAATCAATCATCAAACCTCTGAACACTGAACATACGTTTATGAATCTCTGAAGCTTCACCTTCGTCCTTCAAGTAACTTTCTGCAGTCTTACATAAAAACTGCCCGTCTTCCTCTCAGACTTCCTGTTGCTGATAATGGCACATTTTGCATTGACAGAAATCCCCCAAGAAAGTTCCCTAAGTTATAGTACACTAACACGAACCCAATACTTATTCTTGGGAGGCGGTTGGTGTTCAGTGGGTGTGGGGCTTTTTTTTTCTGAATACAGACAGAACTGATTATTCCAGCCTGAAAAACACATCAAAATACAATTAAACAGTTTAGATGAAGTCATGTATGAAGTCTACACCAGTGCATCATAGTGAGAGAAGAAAATGAAGTCAGTGATGTTTTATGTGATATAGACTACAAACCATAGACTGTATATAAAATGGACGTAACATCCGTGACGTCACCCATTGGTTTGTGGACTGCTGCTCGGAGGCCAATAGTATCGGATCTGAGCAGCGCCATCTTGAAAATTTCAGGTGCATGCTGGGAAAAATAAAAACAGGGATTCTACTTATATGGACATCAGGAGGAGCATGAGGCGCCCTCCTGAACCTGTGAACCAATCAACCTGTCAATCACCACGTAGCCACGCCCTAATGCATACCCTGCTTTATCGTCACATATAAAATCAGGGAGGCCAAAATGTCCCAAATGAACATCATACTGCATTGAAGAAGGCTTTAAACTAGCGATTGAGACCATAAACACATTTTGAAAACGTTTACTGAGGTTAGAAATCAAGTGAGAAGTTGGTGAATTCTCCATTGACTTGTATAGAGACGGAAGTCCTTTTGACACCAAAACGGTCGCCCCCTGGTGGCCTTTTGATAGAATGCAGTTTTAAGTTACTTCTGCGTTGGCCTCATTTCAGAGGACCGGAGCTCCCCGCCTGCTACAAAGGAGAACTATGGAGGCCCTAAGGTGCCAAAACGTGATACTTTTATTTCAACTTTTTTTTTCACCTGTTACACAATGATGCACGTTAAGTTATACTAACAGTTATAACTGCTGACTTCCATTATTTTGTGACTTCTGAAATTTAACTGCAGTCTTGAAGACCTGGAACATGTTTATTAAAGATTCATAATCATTCATGATGATGATCAATGAAAGTTTACTTGGTCAAAACATAGACTGTAGAAAATATGGACGTTATCACAGAAACGTCAGGTCGCTGGTTTTTTCACTGCTGTTTTGAAGCTTCAAGTATAGAGATTTGATCTTCACCATCTTGGACTTTTGGGGCCAGAAGTGACCATATTTGGACAAGAGGGTGAAGCTGAACCTGGTGCAAGTGAATTTACAGTCCACGGATAGCTGGGATAATCCATCCATCCCTCCATCCATCCATCCAACCCTCCATCCATCCCTCCATCCTTCTATTCATCCCTCCATCCAACCGTCCGTCCATCCATCCCTCCATCCATCCCTCCCTCCATCCATCCATCCCTCCATCCTTCTATTCATCCCTCCATCCAACCCTCCATCCATCCCTCCCTCCCTCCTTCCATCCGTCCATCCATCCAACCCTCCATCCATCCTTCCCTCCATCCATCCCTCCCTCCCTCCATCCAACCCTCCATCCATCCCTCCCTCCATCCATCCTTCCCTCCCTCCATCCAACCCTCCATCCATCCAACCCTCCATCCATCCCTCCCTCCATCCATCCCTCCATCCATCCATCCCTCCCTCCATCCTCCCAGCCATCCATCTTGCTATACTGAAGAGGACTTGAAACTCTCAACTGAAGCCATAAACTCATTAGGAAAGTGTTTATTGAGATAATAAGTTAAGTAGAAGTTGGCTCATTTTCTCATCAGACTTCTTCTTGCAGCCGGTGGCGTCTCCCCCTGCTGGCCATTAGAGAGAAAGCAGGTCACTTCTCCTCTGGCTAACAAAAAGCCTCCAGTTAAATCTTTATTGTTCTCTGAGATAAATTCTAGTGCAACATAAAAATGGTGACATACTTTACTATAGAAAAACAAAAAGTAGTAAACAGAGTGAAGCAGTCTGAACAGCGATGAACTCATAAAAACACCAGACTGCTCGTTTAACAGACATGAAAAATGATCAATTGTCCTTCAAGTAAAAAAATACCCGAATGCTGTTCTGTGTACCGGAAGTAGAAAACGAAAAACCCGTGTATGCTTTTATTCTGAAGGTTGTTACCGGAAGCTGATGACTTGATTTCAGCTAGCTTGATGCGGAGCAAAGTCCGAGTCTGACAGAGAATCACTAAAGTTAAGAGACATTAAAGTGATCAGAGCAGCTGTAGAGAAGTCAGACCTTTATCCAATAAACCGTTTATCACGTTTTAAACTATAACTTCACGTTAAATCACGCTTTAAGTTCCGAGCTAACTATGCTAACGTTAACTTTAGCGAAAGCTGCTAACTGGAGCTAACAGCTGATTAATGTGAGGATCAGCTGATCGGGCCGAGCTGGAGAGACTCACAGGTGAGTGTTTGACGATGTTTCCCCTCACAGTTACCTGCTGACCCTTTGGAGGGGCCCCACCCCTAGGTTGGGAACCACTGGACTAAACTAGCTAACTGTATATAAAGTAGTGTAAACTAGCTCCACCTCCAGCAGCTACAACAGTAACATGCTGCTCTAACACTGATGCTTCACTATTAATAATCTAATGATGTCATAATAATAATATATCAGTCAGAGGACCAAACCACTACTTTACTGTAATACTGCATACTACATCACTATAATACTGCAGTACTTTACTGTAATACTGCATACTACATCACTATAATACTGCAGTACTTTACTGTAATACTACATACTACATCACTATAATACTGCAGTACTTTACTGTAATACTGCATACTACATCACTCATAATACTGCAGTACTTTTACTGTAATACTACATACTACATCACTATAATACTGCAGTACTTTTACTGTAATACTGCATACTACATCACTATAATACTGCAGTACTTTACTGTAATACTGCATACTACATCACTATAATACTGCAGTACTTTTACTGTAATACTGCATACTACATCACTCATAATACTGCAGTACTTTTACTGTAATACTGCATACTACATCACTATAATACTGTAGTACTTTTACTGTAATACTGCATACTACATCACTCATAATACTGTAGTACTTTTACTGTAATACTGCATACTACATCACTCATAGTACTGCAGTACTTTTACTGTTATATAGTATATTTTGTAGTACTGGTACTGTTTATAAAGTATATTTAGTGATATTATGTGGTATAACCTGCAGGATGCTCCAGGTTATATATTGTTATATATATATATTGTATATATTATGTGCAGGATGCTCCAGGTTATATAGTATATATTGTTATATATATATATATTGTATATATTATGTGCAGGATGCTCCAGGGGCCGTACGGCAGCCTGGAGCGGGACCGGCTGCTCATCCGGTTGCCTTTCACCAGCTTCACGGTGTTGACGGTTCTGCTTCCTCTGGTCGGACTCATCGCCTGCCTCTTCATCTCTCTCATGTATCACTATGACGACTCCACATACACACACTGTGGGGTGAGAGGGTCTGCTTTATTATTATTATTATTATTAATGATAAGAAGCTTATTTTACAGAGTTACAGTTAGAAAAACCAGACAATTAAAATAAAGCCAGTATAAGATAAAGACCTTTATAAACTGGTCTGTTCTATCTTTAAACTATCCAACAGTTTTATTTCTAAATAGTTAAATAATTAGTAAAAGTTGTTGAAAACAGGACAAAAGTATAAAAAAGAGAAATCCTTTAAACACAGTGTGAAACATTCAGATGCAGAATATTGTTCAGCAGATAATAGAATAAACTCTACATCCCATAATACTGTTCATCAGCTGCTATGTTTCCTTTTACATGATTAATACGTCATTAAAGATCATTAATGAATTCATCTGTTATTATCAGAATCAACTCGTATCACATGAAGAAGAAAAACTGATTATAGAAATAAAAACATAATTAAGTTTATTTCTTTCCTCTTTTTCTGTTTCAGTAAAACTCAAAAATGTTTTATTTTGATCTTTAAGACGTTTTTAAAAGTGTTTAACCCTCCTGTTGTCCTCTAGTCAAGGAAGGAAGGGAGGAAGGAAGGAAAGGAGGGAGGAGGGAAGGAAGGAAGAAAGGAAGGAAGGAAAGGAGGGAGTAAGGATGGAAGAAGGAAGGAAGGAAGGTATGGGGAGGAAAGAAAGAAAGAAGGAGGGAGGAAGGAAAGGAAGGAGGGGAAGGAAAGAAGGAGGGAGGGAGGGAGGGAGGAAGGAAGTACAGAAGGAAGGAAGAAAACGAGGGGTGGAGGAAGGAAAGAAGGAGAGAAGGAAGGAGGGAGGGAGGAAAGGAAGGAAGGAAGGAAGGAAAGAAGGAGGGAGGAAGGAAGGACAGAAGGGAGGAAGGAAAGGAATGTAGGAAGGAAGGAAAGAGAGAAGGGGGAAGGGAGGAAGGACAGAAGGGAGGAAGGAAAGGAAGGAAGGAAGGAGGGAAGGAAAGATGGAGGAAGGAAAGAAAGAGAGAAGGGGGAAGGGAGGAAGGACAGAAGGGAGGAAGGAAAGGAAGGAAGGAAGGAGGGAAGGAAAGATGGAGGAAGGAAAGAAAGAGAGAAGGGGGAAGGGAGGAAGGACAGACGGAAAGAAGGAACAGTTAAAACAGACGGAGTGAATCTGACCCAGGAGGACGACAGGAGGGTTAAAGTTGATTTAATGGTTTATATTTCCTCCTCCATCGTGTTAACTCTCCTCGTCTCTGATCAGGTGACTAACTACCTCCCGTCCATCAGCGCCGCTATCAGTCGTGTACCGGAGCGTTACATCTGGCGCTGCTGCATCGGGCTTCACTCCGCTCCTCGCTTCCTGCTGTCGGCCGCTTACTTCAGTTTCTACCGCGGACGCTTCGCCTCCAAACGTCCGGAGCTGCTGCTCAGTGTCCTGACGCTCGTCTGCAGCCTGGCGGAGAACAGCGGCCTGCTGATGCTCACATACGTCTCCTCCACTGAGACCTACAGTAAGTCTCCTAACTCCTCCCCCTTAGTGACATCATCACATACGTCTCCTCCACTGAGACCTACAGTAAGTCTCCTAACTCCTCCCCCTTAGTGACATCATCACATACGTCTCCTCCACTGAGACCTACAGTAAGTCTCCTAACTCCTCCCCCTTAGTGACATCATCACATACGTCTCCTCCACTGAGACCTACTTTTTAGAACCCGCTTTTAAAAATGACTATTCTGACTATTTCAGGGTTAGGGTATTCCACCTGCGTGAACACAAAAAGCTTTTAGGCATATAGAGCCACTGAGTTACAGCAGGAACAGTGTGTATTAGAGAGGCAGTGCTGTTAGTAAAACCACTGATATTCCTAAAATATAAATATAAACATAACAATATAAAAACACAGGTGGAAAAACCCTGCTGTGTCATTATGTCTCCGTCTCCTCGTCTCCATGGTAACAGCAGGTTAATATCGGCCATTCAAACTTATTATTTATAGACACAGTTACACTAAAACCACATCAGCCCGTCCCTCCTCTTCCTCATCTCCTCCTCTTCCTGATCTCCTCTTCCTGATCTCCTCCTCCTCTTCCTCATCTTCATCTTCCTCATCTCCTCCTCTTCCTTCCATCTTTAAGTCTAGTTCAAAGCATTTTATAAATAAATAATAAATAGTAAATGTTGATTTTGTGTTTCAGACGTTCATAAAAACGGTTTCATCGTGTTCATCGGCAGCTCGCTGCTGCACATGCTCAGTACGAGCTTCCTGTGGCATCGGATCAACAGACACTCGATGCTCACTGAGGTAAACAAAGCCTTCATCATTAACTGTGATGCTGTCATTGCAGAGTCTGACCAGCAGAGGGCGCCACAGGCTGCAGCTTCACTCATCCTGATCAGTCTGCTGGTTAAAGGCTTTATAAAAGGGGGATTTAAGGACATTCAAGGGTCTCTGAGTGGTTCTGTTGCATCACATGGTCCTGGAGGGTTGGGGGGGGGGGGGGGGTCTACACAGACAGTAGGGGTCCTGGAGGAGAGTCTGTGGTGCTTGAAGGGTTTCTCAGGGTCCTTGAGGAAGATGTGAGGGGTCTTTACTCAGAGTCAGGTGCTTGTTGGGTCTGAAGAAGGTTTCATTTATCCTGGAGGAGGGTTGGGGGGGGGGGGGGGTGGGGGGGGGGGGGTCACGGTCCTTGAAAGGTTTTGGAAGTGATTGAGGTTTAACGAGGTCTTTAAGGTCTTGATGATCCAGAACTTTGTCTCTCCGTCACAGGAAGTGACATCTACCGTTGGAAGCGGCGACTCTTCCTGGTGAACATCGGCTGCTGCTTAGCTGCAGCGTATTTCTTCAGGCGTCACAACAAGTACTGTGAGACAGGAGGTAAGTGTGTGTGTGTGTGTGTGTGTGTGTGTGTGTGTGTGTGTGTGTGTGTGTGTGTGTGTGTGTGTGTGTGTGTAATGGCGCTTTTACACTATACATTTCTAGCTCAACTCGGTTTGGTTCCAGGAACCTTTCCCATTATTATAGTTCCTCCTCGACGTGAGCGGGGTCGTCATAGCAACGTTGCATTAAACTGCCGTGACTTTGTTTTCTACGCGACACAAACACATAAACAATGGAGGACATGGTGTACTTGCTGCTGTATGAGGCTTTCTGTCTCACACAAAGAAAGAGAAGAGAAACCAATCTCTGTAACGCTGTTGTTGGTATTTATAAAATGCCGGGTTTGATTCTTGTGTGGGACGGCTCATGACTCTTCCAGTGACTCTCTGACCAATCAGCGGCCGGCAGTCTGATGACGTCACATTTAGTATCGGCTCAGCTCGCTTGGAACCTCGGCAGAGCAGATACTAAAAACACAGAGTATAGTAGAGCCGAGTAGAGCTAGAAACTGTGTAGCGGAAAAGCACCCTTAAGTGTGTGGTCCTGTGAGCTGACCCCCCCCCCCCCCCCCCCCTCCTCTCTCTACAGTCTACACCCTGTTCGCCCCTCTTTGAGTACCTGGTGGTTTTCTCCAACATGGCCTTCCACATGACGGCGTTCTGGGACTTTGGGACCAAAGAGCTGATCGTAGCGACGCCGTCAGAAGACAAACGATACTGAACTCTGACTTTATAAAAAACCAAAAGACTCAAAAAACTTTACAATTTTAGATTTTAAGATTAAAGTTTGATCTTTCCAACAACAAGTCTGCTCCTCTGTTTCATGTTCAGTCCTCACATTAAACCTTTATATCTGATCAGTGAGGTTTAGTTTTAAATTTAAAGGGTTCAAATGTGAAAATAAACGTGTGTGTGTATGTGTGTGTGTTGTGTGTGTGTGTGTTGTGTGGTGTGTGTGTGTGTGTGTGTGTGTGTGTGTGTGTGTGTGTGTGTATAATTTGATAGTGAAATGAGCAGAATGATGACGCTTCCTCAGAAACCCTGAAAATAAACAGTTGATCAGCTGGGAGGTAAACAGGTTATCTCTCATCTGAAATTGTATTAATGAGTTTTTAGTAGATTTTGCGAATATAAAATAAGATATGATGTCACAGTGGATGATGGAGGTTTGTTATATTGACTGGTGTTCCTAATATTTTGTCCACTCCATTAACATACATGACATAGTAGACCTCAGTAATAAACATTAACTCCTTCCTGATAATGTTAACAAAACCTGGAAATGTATAAACTTTATAAAAGTAGAATTTATATCAGTTTAACCCTTTGTGTCCTGATATCTGCTCAAAAAACCAAATCTATTGAACACATTTAACTTTTAGGTCAATCTTTAGCACTTGACTTTCGTGTTTTCATCTTGTACATGAACAGAGCCCTAACCCTAACCCGAACCAATGAGGTGTGAATGAGTCTGTACAGGCTGTAAAACATCACATTTAGACTCAATGAGGAAACAAATGATTATTAAATAGCTCTTTCTTGTTGTGACCTAAAGGGTTAAACCTGCTTACATCTCTTATGGGGCTTCACATGTGGGACCTGCAGAATGGGCCCAGTTGAAGCCCACTCTGCCCACATGGACCTGCTTTCATAGATAATGTGAGCTGGTCCAACACTGAGTCAGATCAGCTGCTGTGACAGAGTCTCATTCCTCTGCATCAGGAGGACAAACAGCAGCAGTCAGGAGGTGAAACACGCAACCAATGAATGAATGTTGGACGTGAGTCACTGCAGTTTGATAAAATGTCCTCACTGCTGGAAACACAAAAACAGAAGTCACACACACACACACAGTGCTGACTCAGTACAACCCTGTTGAGGTTCTCACACGCTGACAGACCGTCCATGGAAACTTTTTATTAGTTACTTATTTGTTTCCTGTTCTGATGCTAAACGTGCCGCCGGCGAGTCAAAGCTCAGGGCGTCAACCAACACTTCCTCCTCACCATGATACCACACTGTTCGCCACATACCCATGGTTGCTAAAGTGGTTGCTAAGGCTGATCCTAAGCTGGTTGCTAAGGTGGTTGCTAAGGCGGTTGCTAAGGTGTCTCCACTCTCATATCTCAGATGTGATTTGAGAAGTTGAACATTTGGAGTAAAGAAGGAGAAAAAGAAGTGAAATCCTGCTACTATAGTTAGTTTATGTAGAAGCTTCCTGAAGCCGACCAATCAGAGCAGAGTTTGTTACTTATCTACTCAGATCTTTACTTTGTTAGTTAGATCGTTACTTACCTACTTTGTTCGTTACTTAGTTTGCGACTTACTTAGTTCATTACTTCATTACTTATTTTGTTAGTTACTTTGTTAGACTCTTACTTACTTACTTCATTACCTTGTTAGATTGTTAGTTAGTTAGTTAATTGATTACTTAGTTTGTTACTTCGTTACTTAGCTAAGGTGGTTCCTAAGGGTGGTTAAGGTGGTTGCTAAGGTGTTTTCTAAGGTGGTTGCTAAGGTGGTTGCTAAGGTGTTTTCTAAGGTGGTTCGTAAGGTGGTTCGTAAGGCTGTTGCTAAGGTGGTTGCTAAGGCGGTTGCTAAGGCGGTTACTAAGGCGGTTGCTAAGGCGTTTCCACTCTCATATCTCAGATGTGATTTGAGAAGTTGAACATTTGGAATAAAGAAGGAGAAAAAGAAGTGAAATCCTGCTAACTATAGTTAGTTTATGTAGAAGCTTCCTGAAGCCGACCAATCAGAGCAGAGTTTGTTACTTATCTACTCAGATCTTTACTTTGTTAGTTAGATCGTTACTTACCTACTTTGTTCGTTACTTAGTTTGCAACTTACTTAGTTCATTACTTCATTACTTATTTTGTTAGTTACTTTGTTAGACTCTTACTTACTTACTTACTTCATTACCTTGTTAGATTGTTAGTTAGTTAGTTAATTGATTACTTAGTTTGTTACTTCGTTACTTAGCTAAGGTGGTTCCTGAGGTGGTTAAGGTGGTTGCTAAGGTGTTTTCTAAGGTGGTTGCTAAGGTGGTTGCTAAGGTGTTTTCTAAGGTGGTTCCTAAGGTGGTTCCTAAGGTGGTTAAGGTGGTTCCTAAAGTGGTTGCTAAGGTGGTTGCTAAGCTGGTTGCTAAGGTGGTTCCTAAGGTGGTTGCTAAGGTGGTTCCTAAGGTGGTTCCTAAGGCTGTTGCTAAGGTGGTTGCTAAGGTGGTTCCTAAGGTGGTTCGTAAGGCTGTTGCTAAGGTGGTTGCTAAGGCGGTTGCTAAGGCGGTTACTAAGGCGGTTGCTAAGGCGTTTCCACTCTCATATCTCAGATGTGATTTGAGAAGTTGAACATTTGGAGTAAAGAAGGAGAAAAAGAAGTGAAATCCTGCTACTATAGTTAGTTTATGTAGAAGCTTCCTGAAGCCGACCAATCAGAGCAGAGTGGGCTCATCAGGAGGGGGGGGGGGGGGCCTTAAAGAGACAGGAGCTAAAACAGCCTGTTAATAGACAGAGGCTGAACTGAGCGGCTGCATAAAGAACCAGTAGAAGATAAATAAGGAGTTTTTATTCCAGCAGAGACTCAGAATATGAATATAGAGCTGAGATGTGAAGGATATGAGTTATTTTATTAGCAGAAAAACCAAATATTCACAGGTTTAAGCTTCTGAAATGTTAGGATTTGAAGCTTTTCTGCATTAAAATTGAAAGAAAACTGAATATTTTTTGGCTTTTGGAGACAAAAGGAGACAGTTAAAGACTCTTTAAACACTTTTCTGTCAATTTAGAAACAAAACAATGAAGTAATTGTTAATAAAGTAATACTTATTACTTGTTAGTTAATGGGCAGAATTTAGTTTACTGGTTAATTAAGAAGCAAAAAAATGTGAAGATTTGTTGTTTTTCTGTGTTTCATATCATCATAAACTAAATATTTATAAACTTTGATGGATCATTTTCACTTTTGACCAAAAAGATTAAATTCTGCATCACTCAGTGTAGTTATTAGAAGATAAATAAGGAGTTTTAACTGGAAATCATGCAAATATATTCCAGTAAAGACACGTAATATTAATATAGAAGCTGGAGATGTGGAGATTATTTAATGTGAGTCACTGTGTGTTAAATACATTATTATAGCAGATAAAATGAGTATTTCCATGTGATGCTACTTGATTCTTCCACTCGTCTCCATTCACTGCTACAATAACACGACCACGTCTCTGCGTCTCGGTTATCTATTGTTGACTTTAAGGAGACGAGGGACAGGAAGAGGAAGTGACTCCCTGCCAGCGAGGAGACGCTCCGCAGGAAAAACACGACTTCCTGAAACACTGAAGAGGAAGAAAATCGCTCCATCACACAAATATATATACATGTATATACACGGCTTCTTAAGAGCTTCAGTTAAAAGTGAGTCTGTCAACTTCACTTCTGTCTAAAGCACACTAAATAAATAATCCCAGTAAAGAAGCACGAGGTGATTTTATAATAAAACACTAAGTAGAGTTTGTTGTTTACGGGTCAGTGATATATGTTAGTGTCCATGAGGTTTAGTTTAAATTTAAAGGGTTAAATGTGAAAATAAACGTATGAATAACTTCACACATTCTTTTTTTGTGGACCCAGCATCAAATTTCTGCTTTTAATCCATTTAGAGAGAATATATTAGAGGATTATGGCAAAAATGTCTAAGTGGTGTAACCATAAAAACTTTGTACCAAATAATTCAACTTGCTTAAAAACAGTAAATAGTCAATAAAACACCATATCAACTAGTTTGGCATGATCTTACATTATAACTTTATATTAAATAAAGGTAATGGAATACAATTGTTCTACATATTACATTTACTCTGGTTACCATGGAGACCAGGAAACATTTACATGTTTTAAATGAAGTCATTATTAGTATAAGTCCACTTAAATACACTGTAGGTGATAAAATATGTAATATGTATCATTCTTTTGTGGTTACACCATTTGACATTTTCAGGAGCATTCAGTCTTACTTTTGGTAAAAAATGGTGCAAATGTCATTTCAAATGATATAAAACCAACAAAATACTAAATGTACATTTTAACAAACCTGATGCTGCTTTTAAATCTAGTTTAACTGATTTATGAATTCATCATCTTACCAACTTAATGTTAATGTGGAGTCTCACCAGGTTTGTTTGAGGCTAAACTCTTTATTTATTTATATAATATATTTAATACATAAACTACGTGTGAAGTAGAGAATCATCTCTGGTGTGTTATAGGATTTGGTGATGATGTCATGGCTCAGAGATCAGGTGTGTTTGTGATTATTTTACTATGTGACAGTATCTCAGTGTGTTTGTCTGCAGGTTATTTATTAACTTCACTTCCTCTCTGCTTCATTTACCTGAACAACAAAAACACAGACAGACGCTCACTGTCTGAATTCATCTGATCGTAGAACACTGGCAGGATTTAGTTCAGACCAGTTTCAGAACTTATTAAAATCAATCTCATATATAAATATCAGGATTTTAGTTTGATAATAAGAAGGTTCTCAATTTACTTTCTAATTTGTTTTGTTTTGATTCCTTTTCTTTAAGCCGTCACTTGTTTTGTCTTAATATCAAACTGTGAAGCACTTTGAACTTCTTTAATCTGAATGAAAGCTGCTCTTTAAATAGAGTTTAAAAGTTTTAATGAAAGTGAAATCAGTTTAATTTACTTAAGTTTGGTGTTTTTGGAGTTTTACAGGTTTTATATGTAATTTGCTTTCACCTGAAAACCAACATTTAGGGTTATTAGACATTTAGGGTTAAATCTATATCAAACTGAATTTATGTGCAGATGTGAATCCATTAAATCTGTGCTGATGGATCATGAATCTGATTCCTACCATGTGACCTCAGGACCAAACCATCTTCTCACTGGTGTCAACATGCATTCCTTAAAAGAGGAGAACAAACAGAGCTGGTGTCTCAGTGAGCAGAGTTTAACATTTAACTTTAATCTTTAAAAACATTTAAATCACATCAGTGAAGTGACGTCGGTCTCATTTAAAACTCGACGTCTGTCGGACCAAAAATCATCTTTCTCCAACAGGAACATCGGAGCCACTTTAAGATAAGATAAAAAGATAAAAATCTAACCAAACATTTAAAAATGAAAAGCACATGTGAACAAACAGTCTCTCAGGCAGTCATCAGCCCTTCAGTGTTTCTGCTCCGTCCTCACAGCAGCACGCACGGCTTCTTGCTGACGACGGGCTGCGGGTTGAGGAAGGACCTCACCGCCTCCACGAACACGTCTTTGATGCCGTCCTGGTTCAGGGCCGAGCACTCCAGGTAGCGGACGGCGTGGATCTGGCGGGCGAGGGCGGATCCCTGCTGGTGGGTGACGGGAACCTGGTTCTGCTCCTTCAGCTTCCTCTGAGTCTCGCCGTCGTTCCGCAGGTCGCTCTTAGTGCCGACCAGGAGGATGGGAACGCCGGGACAATGGTGAGACACCTGAGGAGGAGGAAGAGGATCAACATCAGCAGTGGTGTGCACAAGGGGGGGTTACAGTGTTTTTAGTAGCAAAGTCTTTGTGTTACTATACTTCCACCACAGCTCAACAGGGAAACACTAAGAGGGAATCTGATGCTAAACAGACTGTAAATGTCTCAGATATCATTGATATGACTAACTCACACTGATGAAGCTCAATATAAAACTGATCAGATACTGTAAAATTATTGAATACAGTCCTCCATCACTGAACACTGTTAATAGTCAGTATGAACAGGAGGAATGATTACAGAGAGGGAAACCTCTTTACTGTTCACATGGACACCTGGCTGCTGGTTTAACACACACTGGGAACACTGGGAACTGTCCTTTAATATTGGACACGTTCGAGCTTCCAGGTTGATTGTTTGTTAAGTTGAGTTTGATATGAATTCAGTTTCACACTTGTTTAAATTACTGGTTTAAGTTCTGGTTTTCTTTAATCTCTATGTATGGTAGTGTGTTGTCAGGCAGGTGTGTGACCTCTGACCTCAGGATGCCACTTGTGTTTGACGTTCTCGTAGGAGGCGGGGCTCGAGATGGAGAAGCAGATGATGAAGATGTTGGTCTGCGGGTAGGACAGCGTCCTCAGCCGGTCGTACTCCTCCTGACCCGCCGTGTCCCACAGGTTCAGACTGACCACCCTGCCGTCCACCGTCACCTGAACACACACACACACACACACACACACACACACACACACACACACACACACACACACACACACACACACACACACACATGTTATCCTAGGTTACTCTTGGTGTTTTTACATCACGCCTTTTTTTCATTTTAAACACTTTTAGATAATTTAACGCAATAACTGATTTTTTGTTCTGTCCAACATTTAAAACCAAATCTCTAAACTTTGTAGTTTTAATATAACGAACTGTGAGTTTTTTGGTTCCTAATGAGCTGTTTTATAATTATATATTTATATTTATAATGATAAAAGCGGTTAAACACACACACACACACACACACACACACCTGACTGCTGTAGTTGTCGAACACAGTGGGGATGTACTCTTTGGGAAAAGCTCCAGTGGTGTAGGAGATGAGGAGGCAAGTCTTCCCCACAGCTCCGTCACCCACAACCACACACTTTATACTCTGCATGATGACCTTTGACCCCTTCAGCTACCTGCAACACACACACACACAGATTGAAAATGGACCTTGTGAGGACTTCGTAGAAAATAGCATGGGCTATCTCTAAATACTGTTTTACAATCACTGTAACCTGTCCCAAACTAGTCCCAAACTAGTCCCAAACTAATCCCAAACTAGTCCCAAACTAGTCCCAAACCAGTCCCAAACTAATCCCAAACTAGTCCCAAACTAATCCCAAACTAGTCCCAAAACAGTCCCAAACTAATCCCAAACTAGTCCCAAACTAGTCCCAAACTAGTCCCAAACTAATCCCAAACTAGTCCCAAAGTAGTCCCCAACTAATCCCAAACTAGTCCCAAACCAGTCCCAAACTTATCCCAAACCAGTCCCAAACTAGTCCCAAACCAGTCCCAAACTAATCCCAAACTAGTCCCAAACTAGTCCCAAACTAATCCCAAACTAGTCCCAAACTAATCCCAAACTAGTCCCAAACTAGTCCCAAACTAGTCCCAAACTAATCCCAAACTAGTCCCAAAGTAGTCCCAAACTAATCCCAAACTAGTCCCAAACCAGTCCCAAACTTATCCCAAACCAGTCCCAAACTAGTCCCAAACCAGTCCCAAACTAGTCCCAAACTAATCCCAAACTAGTCCCAAACTAATCCCAAACTAATCCCAAACCAGTCCCAAATTTATCCCAAACCAGTCCCAAATTTATCCCAAACCAGTCCCATATTTATCCCAAACTAGTCCCAAACTAATCCCAAACTAGTCCCAAACTAATCCCAAACTAGTCCCAAAACCAGTCCCAAACTAATCCCAAACTAATCCCAAACTAATCCCAAACCAGTCCCAAAACCAGTCCCAAACTAATCCCAAACTAGTCACAAAGTAGTCACAAACTAATCCCAAACTAGTCCCAAACCAGTCCCAAACTTATCCCAAACCAGTCCCAAACTAGTCCCAAACTAGTCCCAAACCAGTCCCAAACTAGTCCCAAACTAATCCCAAACTAGTCCCAAACTAGTCCCAAAACCAGTCCCAAACTTATCCCAAACCAGTCCCAAATTTATCCCAAACTAGTCCTAAACTAATCCCAAACTAATCCCAAACCAGTCTCAAACTAGTCCCAAACTAGTCCCAAACCAGTCCCAAACTAATCCCAAACTAGTTCCAAACCAGTCCTAAACTAGTCCCAAACCAGTCCCAAACTAGTCCCAAACTAATCCCAAACCAGTCCCATATTTATCCCAAACTAGTCCTAAACTAATCCCAAACTATTCCCAAACCAGTCCCAAACTAGTCCCAAACTAATCCTAAACTAGTCCCAAACTAATCCAAAACCAGTCCCAAACCAGTCCCAAACTAGTCCCAAACCAGTCCCAAACTAATCCCAAACTAGTTCCAAACCAGTCCTAAACTAGTCCCAAACTAATCCCAAACTAGTTCCAAACCAGTCCCAAACTAGTCCCAAACTTAACCCAAACCAGTCTGGCAGCAGTGGAGGCCTCTTCTAATGAGGGGGGAGGGTATATGTGGATAGCCAAATTATGGGATGCCCTTGTTGCGTTACCGGAACAAGGAAGCAGCAGTCACCATGGCGACATTATGCTATTTCACACTTTACGCAGCCTCAAGAGTCACTCTGTGTTTTCCACTGTGAACACATAACATGTAAACCAGGAGAATGAGATGTGAGGAAACTTTGACTGGTTGAATTTATTATTATGTCGGCTGTTTGTTACTTATCTTTTCCCACAATTTAGTTTGAGAAGAGAAGTTAGTGTGAGGAAAGAAAGGTGTGTTTGATCTAAAATCTCTGATAGAATAGAAAGTCTGAACTCTTATATTTGTGTGTTGTTCCCTTCGTTCTACTGTTGCTCTTCTTGTCAGGACGATCGTCACTGTTTCAGGGTTACACAGCTTACACTCTGCACTCATTTGACTCTGATGACCCTTAAAATGGGGAAGTTCCACAAACGAAGGGGGAGAGGGCTGGTTTGGGATTAAGCCAAGGTTTCATAGGGACACAGATTTAAGTAAAGAAGTTTCTACTCTCAGATGTTAACTTGCTCCACAAGGTTTTAGCGATGATATACTTCAATATTAAATTCTATAACCAGCGAATCTCAATCCATCCGTACATGTTGGAGCTGAATCAGACAATGTAAACAACACATGGAAACACCTTAGTAACCATGACTACACAACGGATGGCAGATTACGAGCATGGGCCAGCATCAGCTAGTCAGCAAGGTAGAAAAAATGGTCACAAATGAAGCGTTCAGAGCAGGTTGAAGTCCTGAGTTTGGACTAGCAGGCAACATTTATATATGTTCAACTGTCTGAACTTTGATCATGTTTAACATCCGACATCAGAACAGGATATAAATGACAGAAAGCACTAAAAGCAGAATATGTTGCCTTTAAGGTACCAGGACACAGTAACTATAGAAAGATGCTTGAAACAAACACAGTGAGACAGTTTCCTGGTGAGAATATTGACAGTAAACATCAACACAAAGGATGAAAGATCAACCATCACCTGTCCGTTTACCTTCAGCGAGTCTGATTGGTTAACTCGTCGTGCTCGAGCTGTCAGAGACGCTTCAGTTTCCTTCAGTTAACACAGTTTGTTCAGAGACACGTGACGTCCCATCGTCTGCCTGCAGAGGGGGAACAGAGGGGGGAGTGAGTCCGCCGTTAGTATTTGTGTTTATGGAAATGATCGCTGCAGAAGGAAATGACTTCCAAACAAAACAGAGATGTTATCCTGCACACACACACACACACACACACACACACACACACACACACACACACACACACACACACACACACACACACACACACACACACACACACACACACACACACACACACACTCACTCACACACACACAGTAGTCAGTCTGTGTTAAATTTGTATTTATATTTACGAGACAGAGAGACAATTGGTCAAATATTCTGTCTCCTTCCGTTCCTGCTTTGGTTTTGCATTTTAAGAAATAAGTCTGTGATCAAAAACTCAGCTGTTGAAGAATACTGATAGCAGTACTTGTGGTACTGGTACTACTACTACTACTAGTACTACTACTACTACTGCTACTAGTACTAGTAGTAGTAGCAGTAGTAGTAGTAGTATTGGCAGTAGTAGTAATAGTACTAGTAGTAGTAGTAGTAGTAGATAATGTTAAACGCAGTATTTTGCAGTGTTGTACTGTTCACATTCCTGTTATACTGTCACGTGTTTCTGTTATTTTGTCCAAGGCTGTGGCTGAGTATTCAGTGTCTGAGTTCTCCCAGAGCTCACATCAAGTTCCTCAGATGATCTCTGAGTTACAGATTTACTAAATCACCTCAGAGACGAGATACAACCTCGATCCAAGTCAACAAAGCCATGTCCAAGTTCATGTCTCACTGGTCTTTATAAGGTTATGTCCGAGTCATCGCAGTTACTGTCTGAGTCGCCTTATCCATGTTGGACTCCACCAAGTTATTTCTAAGTCATGCTTGTCATATGTCACAAAGACCTTGTCTGAGTCGACCAGGTCTTTGGTCCAAGTCTCTAAAATCATGTCAGACTTACCTAAGAGACATGACATGGCTTTGGTCCAAGTCACCCAGATCATGTTGGAGTCATAAAGGCCAAAGAGAAATCATGCAGTTCATGTCCAAGTCACCAGAGTCACGTTTGACTCCACCAAGTTATTTCTAAGTCACACTATTCGTTTGTCACAAAGACGATGTCTGAGTCACCAACAGGTCACGACAAAGTTTATAAGATGATCCAAGTCACACTGGAGGTTAATGTCCGAGTTATATTATGTCTGAAAAACAGAAAATAACATCAGATTCATATCCAAGTCACAAAGTTCTTGCCCAAGTTACCCAGATCAAGTATGAGCCACCAAAACCACGTCAGCCTTTCTGTCACTTTGCTTTTATCCAACAGCAAAGATTTTGTCCAATTCGCCACCAAGTCAGAGTCAGTTAAGGTCTGAGATCCTACGGTCGTATCTGACAGGTTGAGTCTGAGCTGCAGACGTTATAATAAATAATATACTGTATATATCAGTCTGAGTCAAACAGCAAAGAAAAAGAAGACCAATAATAACCGCAGACTAAGAACAGGACAGTCACACCAGCTGAGTTTGTCAGTGTAGGTGTTTTTAGTTTCAGTTTCATGTGAACTGTCAGTGTTTGACTCTGCGATTCTTTGAAAGTAGAAAATAAAAGGTAAAGATTTAATAGGAAAGTGAACATATGATCTGAGTGCTGAACAATGAATCAGTGACTGTAGTGAGTCTGCAGATGTCTGGATAGAGAAAGTGGCTCAGCCCATACTCTGGGGACGGCGACCCCACCCTCCCCTCTCTGTTTCTGGGCGGAGGTCTGCTGATCTCACTGCTGCTGGAAGCTTTAACCTCTGATCTCACAGTGTTTTTACTTTTTTTATTTTCTCCTCCTGACTCTCCTGAACTTCTCCTCGTCATGTTTCCTGCAGAGCCAAACCGACAACATGTAGTCCGTCTCTCAATACTCTCCTACTCTGTCTGTGTGTCTCAGCTCCAAGCTCATTGGTTCCTACTGAAGAGCTTTAAAATAACCTCACACATATATAGTTTCATTGTTAAAGGAGACAAGTTGTCCAGATTGTATTAAACTGCCTAGCTTTTCACACTGCTTGGTTTAATAAACTAATTAATAGACTCAGTTCTCGACACGATTTTATTGCACATCTCCGTTAAACATAGTGGTAGAACTAGTAATATTAGTAATAGTATGTTGTAAACCTGCACCACTAAACAAGGCATTATTCACCAAATAACACACTTATCCTTGCACTCTTAATTTTAACTTAGAAATATTACCACTATTGTTCCTTACTTACCGACAAGCGTACCAGTCCTGACAATTAGTGTAATGATGAAAACGAAACTTAACCACCTGCCCTTGGTAATGAACAGCAGACGCCCCCTTCCCACACAGAAACTGCCTACTGGAAAGTTCTACACATATTCTGCTTTTTGTTTCACTGTCATTTTCAGGTTTCAGGTTTTAAGTTTTCAGCTGCATGAACACTTTGTTTTACTTTGCTGATGAGATGATGTCAGCTCAACATGCCTGTAAACATCCATCCTTTCTCTTATCTTGGTTGCTGAGGTGGGGGGGGGGGGGGGGCTAAAACAGCCTGTTTCAGACAGAGGCTGAACTGAGCGGCTGCATAAAGGACCAGTAGAAGATAAATAAGGAGTTTTTAACTGGAAATCATGTAAAGATATTCCAGTAGAGACACAGAATATAAATATAGAGCTGGAGATGTGAAGGATATGAGTTATTTAAACTAGGATTGCAAGCAATTACAAACACCTGACATGACTTGTGGTCTTGGGGACAATATTTTAATTAGCCTTAATTAGACTTTAGAGTATGAGTCAGTCTTCTGTCTGTACTTCCCCTGTGCTCTAAGCTCATTGGTTCCTATTAGAGAGAACCTTTAAAAAAGCCTCAAAAATACATAGTTTCATGTTTAAAAAAGGCTCAGTCATTTCATTTCAACAGCTGGTCGCTGTAGTTTTTAACAAACAAGAGGAAATAGTCCATTTGTTTAGGGACTACTTTCAGCGGCGGATTAATCCAGATTTGGTATTTCTGTTGTTAATAGGTAGCAGTGGAGGTTTGCAGCACACATGAAAAAACTTATCAGGCTTTTGGTTTCACACGCAATACTAAAAAAATAAACGTTCGAGGAAAAGTTAGGTAACAGCTCTTCAGAAAAAACAAGCGATAGTAAAACATTTCTAACACATAAAATAGGATTGTGTTGATAGCTGCAGAGACGAGGAAGAACAGTGAAAGAAACGTCTCAAATGTTGTAACTATGACGTTTGGTAACTCAGATGTAGTTGGAAAAAAGGAAGTTTTCAGTAGAAAAATGTCATTGTGGTTTCATGTTGAAATAAAGAAGCAACAGAAAACTGAACTCAGACGAGCAGTTTGCGGGTTTGAGCGGAGAGGAATAGTTCGACGTTTCGGGAAATGCACTTCTCCTCCTTCTGACTTCGCCGGCTCCACGTTTAGCGTCTTATCTTCTTCTCATCTTAACTCTCAGACACAAACTAAAAGCATTTCCTAAAATCTTAAAGTATTCAGCTAATGTATCTGAAACTTTAACATCCTCCAGTGTTTGGGTTGTTGGTTTCAGCTCATTGAACCAACAGACACTGTTATCATGTATTAGTCATGTATATCAAGTATTTTAGTGGAGTGACCACAGTGAGGATGTTAACCATGTTTCCTCTGGTCAGCGTGAAGATTACAGTGACGGTAATGTTCCACCTCTTTGGTTCACACTCAGAGATCAGAGGGACTGTTGTGAAATTCCCTTCATACGTTCATGTTTCCCCCCAGAGGATGAATCATTTTGGTGGATCCTCTGACTTTTCCTCCAGCTCCACCAAAAGGTTAAAAATGTCAAGTTGTCCATGACACATATTTAAAGCCCAGTTTATTTTTATCTCCTTTGTCATGTCTTTTTTTCCTCATTTATTTGGGAAGGTGGGCCTTAAGTTACAAAAGACTCCGGCAGCAGAGCATATATATTTCTCTTTTCTTTAAAATGACCATTTGTTGCCCAAAATCTTGTTTTCTTCCACTGTTCCAATATTTAAAGTACGAACCAGGAAGTATTTTATTGGTTTCTGATTCATAAAATAAAATAATGTTGTAAATTTCAGGCTTTCGAGTGAAAGTTTTTCCTCCACAAGAACAACGACACAACGGGTCAAAACATCAGACGCCCAAAAAACAACGTATAGTTTCATCTAGACTTTAACTATGATCGTCCCCTAACCTTTAACCCCTGCGGTTATAAATGTCACCATGACAACAAAGATGGACTAACTTTAATCCACAACTCGTTTCTCTAACCTTAACAAAGTGATTATTTTAACCCCAAACTAAACCCAACCAGAGCTTTAACATCTGTCACATCGTTAAATACAAAGGGCCTGATTTACTAAGATCCCAAATAGAGGTACTAAATTACATGCACGCGTGTTTCATTTGCGTGCGTTTTGCAGGTGATCTACTAAGAATAACTGATAAATGAAAACAGGTGCAACAGGTGCAGACAGCAGTATTTAAATGAGGGTTTTGTGTCTTAATGGAAAGTTTGGACGAGCAGAAAGCTGCAAGCACAAAATGAAATGTGATCAGGTTCTAGTGGAAGAGGTTAACTAATATATTGAGTTATAACAAAAACTAATATTACCAGAGAAACCCACATACGGAGAGTATTAGAGACAAAGTCAATGCTGTTAGTAAAACCACAAATATTCCAAAAATATTAACACAGGTGGAAAAACTCCGTCCTGTGTGTATTCTGTCATTGTGTCTCCGTCTCCTCGTCTCCATAGTAACAGCAGGTTAATACCTGCCCTTCAAACTTATTATTTATAGTCGCAGTTAGCATCAGCAACATTACCTTCAGGTTTGGTAAATCACAATGCGTGTGCTAAATAACATATTTACATTTTCTCCTCCCTGTATTTTGCGCACTGGGGTTAAAACACCTCATATTACATTCATTACGGTAAACTACTAATATTACATTCATTACGGTAAACTACTGATATTACATTCATTACGGTAAACTACTAATATTACATTCATTACGGTAAACTACTAATATTACATTCATTACGGTAAACTACTAATATTACATTCATTACGGTAAACTGCTAATATTACATTCATTACGGTAAACTACTGATATTACATTCATTACGGTAAACTACTAATATTACATTCATTACGGTAAACTACTAATATTACAGTCATTACGGTAAACTACTTATATTACATTCATTACCGTAAACTACTAATATTACATTCATTACGGTAAACTACTAATATTACATTCATTACGGTAAACTGCTAATATTACATTCATTACGGTAAACTACTGATATTACATTCATTACGGTAAACTACTAATATTACATTCATTACGGTAAACTACTAATATTACAGTCATTACGGTAAACTACTAATATTACATTCATTACCGTAAACTACTAATATTACATTCATTACGGTAAACTACTAATATTACATTCATTACGGTAAACTACTAAATAAACAACGCGTATTATCTTGCACAGTTGAAAGATGCAAACCTCAGTGCGCTGCGTTAGTAGATCAGCTGCACATTTTCTGCGAGTGATGTCAAGTTTGCACTTTTTTACACACGCAGACCTTTAATAAATCAGACCCTTAGAGGCTCCACATTAGAAAACTGGAGTCACATGATCAAACCACAGATCTTATTTGGGGGAATAGTGTCGTTTTAAAAAGGTCTTTAAAATGTCACAGAACACGTAGTTTAACTAGATCAAGTCCAAACTAACACAAGTTCAGCTACAGTTCCTCTAACGGCCACTAGATGCTGCTGGACCAAACTCTGAACAGAACAAACAGAGTCAGGGTTGGTCATATGTACAGGAGAGAAATATATGTAAATTATTGCAGTTTGCTGTATTTATCATATAGTATAGATATAAATTATCACCTAATTCTGTGTCAGACCTTTATAGGCAACTTCATTCCATCTTATTATCACAAGTTTTACACATATTTATGGTCATTGGACCTCATTTAAATGAAAGTAAAACTCATTTTTCAGGAGTCTAATTCATCTCATTCAGGCTCAGTAATGTCTGCTTTCAGCTCTGCTTCTGTTTAACAAGCTGCTGGAGCTTCTTAGTACTTAGTTGACCTGGATGTACCCATATAGGACACATTCTACTTTTAGTGGTTTTCTGTTATTTGTGTCCTGTTCTGGGTCAAAGCTCAGAAACTTGAGGTGAACATTGGCAGAACAGTGTGACAGTTGTTCTGCTTCACTGATGAGCTGAGGAGTTGACATTTGGAGTAAAGGAGGAGAAAAAGAAGTGAAATACAACACCTACTTATTGTGCTTTGTGTTGTGTGTTTTATGTGGACCGCAGAGTTTCATTGAAGCAGGTGTCATATATATATATAAATATATTTAAATATATGCTTGGACTGTTTAGCTCGAGCAGGCAACTTCAAGAAATAGACCGAGGCACACAGTCAGCACAGTCAACACAAAACGAAACGCGGGTTATTTCTGCATCTCGGCGGCCAAAGTGACCAAAACGCCATCAGTTCATATGTTTGAACGCAGGAAGAACATTTTAAGAGACATTAAAACATCTTTGTACCCAACCCCACCAAAGCAGCAGCAGATCAGAGGAGGAACAGCCGGCCGACAGTCGGACCGGCAGAGGAAGAAAGAAATAAAACACGTTAAGAAAAAAGAGGAAGAGGAATCCAGATCAGTAACCTGCAGCAGCTGAAAGTGACTGAAACACACTCATTGTGTAAAAGACAAAGCTTCCTCTCAGCCTGTGTGTGTGTGCGTGTGTGTGTGTGTGTGTGTGTGTGTGTAAAGCGTGAAAGTAAAAAAAAGCAGCCTAGTGTTTTATTGTCATTCCAGTTAAACATTAGCATAATAAGTTAAATATAAGTTAGAGAAATGAAAATATTGTGATGAGTCATTAAAGGAAAAACTGTCTCACCATCTGAGACCTCAGTGAGTCAAACTACGGCAACAACTTTAGGACATATAAGATGAGAAATGATTTATTTATAGACTAAAGACAAACAAAAATATGCACCAAATTACAACCTACCTAATGAGAGAGAGTGGCTTTACAGTCAGATACTAATATGGGAATATTATGTTGTTGTTTATTTTTTATATTAGTGCTATTGGATATGATTCGAAAAGGTGATAAATTAGACAATAAGAAAATATTCAGACAATACCAAAAACAGTAAGACTGTTTCTTTCTACTTTCAGTCGACAAAACTCAACTAATTGTCCTGAAACTTTCTCTGTTCAACCCTCACCTGCTGCTCAGGTCCAATTTAACCGAGTAAAAACACCAAATGTCTTTTATTCTGAACTTTGATGACTTTTCCTAAAGTGGCCCAAAATGCACAAAAATTAGAATAATTCTAAATGTTATATTTTTGTCCATTGAGGCTGTTCTGGGTCAGATTATCTCTGTATCTATTGACATGTGTTTTAGTGAAATGAATAGTTAATAGTTTTAATAAGATAGTAGTTATGAGGATGTTATGATGTAGCAGTGAAGACTGATGGCTCTAATGGTTCTACAATAAACCCCACAGCTCCATAAAGTTCTGCTCATTTTACCTTTACATTAAATAACATTTAACCACCAAAAAGAGATGAAAACATGACTAAAACAACCTACAGTTAGTTTGAGTGACAGCTGCCATCTAGTTACCATGGTAACTATGATATGGAGAGACTAAAGAGACTCAAATTACCAATAAAATAACATTTCCATCATTATTGCTATGTTATATTTTCATGTCTGAGGTAAAATAGGACATGATATTGTGTGATAGGAGATGTTTAGTGGTCACTCTCTCTGCTCTCTGACACATGAATCAAGGTTTAATCACATTTATTGATCAGTCAGATCCACTATTGATGCTTTCTAAACACATCTGGGCTTCAACATTTTATGAGGAGAACAAACTGTGAGGATAGAATATGAACAGTATGTGAGGGTTAACAGTGTTTAAATTCCTCCTTTATTTCAGTCGCTTCTACTTCTGTTTTCTAATTTTAATCGATCTTTAATGGTCGTCAGTGACAGTCAGCACATTTTAAATTAGAAATCTACCAAGAAAGGCTTAGAAAGGTTTATTCCCTTTGAGTTGAGCCACTTAGAGGTTTTTAATATGAATAATTTAGAGTTAACAGCTTAACAGTGATCAAGAAACTGGCAAAGTAGATCCACCTCGAAATAAGAACAGTGCCAATGAGCAGAGGGCCGAGTGTGACATGAAGTGTTACATCAACAGTTAAAGACGCTCCGGACACAGTTTAAGCATTTCTGGTGAAACAGGGCTGATGGGAAATGCGGTCTAAATTTAAACCAACCAAAAGTACCACCGCACACACAGCGAGAGAGAGAGAGAGAGAGAGAAGCAGTTTGACCGGTTTGTATGTGAATGTTTCAGGAAGTAACAAACAGCCACAGTTTCGTCTCGTCAGCTGTGTTCTCGCTCTCTATTTTTATTTTATCTCGCGGGTTTAGAAACAGTCTCCTGACCAGCAGAGGAACTGCGTCGTCCTGCAGCTGAAGCTTCAACGGGACAATCTCTTAAATTAGAGCTACGAGTCTTACACCTGCTCTGACAGACAACAGCGGACAGTAGATTTCTGTTATTCTGAAGGACAAAAATAGGTAATGTTCAACTGCAGGCAGGTGGTGGAACAAATAGGAAAAAATATATTAAGAAACTGCTGAATACTGGATTTTTTAACTAGTTCTTGTTGATAGATACGTTTCAAACAACACAGATGGTTCCTCGTGGAAAAAGCCAGAACTGTGGACCAACTGGGACGATATCAGGCCAAACAAGGGCTAAAACAGACCAAACCAGGGCTAAAACACCAGAGAATAACAGACTAAACCAGGGCTAAAACACCAGAGAATAACAGACCAAACCAGGGCTAAAACACCAGAGAATAACAGACCAAACCAGGGCTAAAACACCAGAGAATAACAGACCAAACCAGGGCTAAAACACCAGAGAATAACAGACCAAATCAGGGCTAAAACACCAGAGAATAACAGACCAAACCAGGGCTAAAACACTAGAGAATAACAGACCAAACCAGGGCTAAAACATTAGAGAATAACAGACCAAACCAGGGCTAAAACACCAGAGAATAACAGACCAAACCAGGGCTAAAACACCAGAGAATAACAGACCAAACCAGGGCTAAAACATTAGAGAATAACAGACCAAACCAGGGCTAAAACACTAGAATAACAGACCTAACCAGGGCTAAAACACCAGAGAATAACAGACCAAACCAGGGCTAAAACACTAGAATAACAGACCTAACCAGGGCTAAAACACCAGAATATCAGATGGTTGGTTTACCTAGGCTTAAAAATAGAGAAATATTAAACAGACTAAAATAACACTCTATATCAGACCAAATCAAAGCTAAAACACAGAAGCCACACCGGCTCAAATATAACATATTATTTTACACTCTCTGTATATTTCTGCACAGAGAGTTTGTAGCTTCAGTGTCGTGAGGATAATGAGTTTCTTCTAGTCTGTTTAAAGTGAGTGTTTTAGAGCCAGCAGCCCTGCAGAGTTTCAGTCAGCAGGAGTCTCTGAAGGTTCATAGAGGAAACAAATGAATGATGAGTGACAATGAAGTCTTTGCTGCAGAAACACAGCGATCACTGAATCATCCGTCAAACAGCCGAGAGTTACTGCTGTTACAGATGATGAGCTCAGAAAAATAAACAGGTCATTGAGGTTTATTTGTTTCCGTGTGGTTTAGTTTTGCACACATTCTTTTTTTGTGGACCCAGCATCAAAGTTCTGCTTTTAATCCATTTAGAGAGAATATATTAGAGGATTATGGCAAAAATGTCTAAGTGGTGTAACCATAAAAACGTTGTACCAAATAATTCAACTTGCTTAAAAACAGTAAATTGCCAATAAAACACCATATCAACTAGTTTGGCATGATCTTACATTATAACTTTATATTAAATAAAGGTAATGGAATACAATTGTTCTAAATATTACATTTACTCTGGGTTACCATGGAGATCAGGAAACATTTACATGTTTTAAATGAAGTCATTATTAGTATAAGTCCACTTAAATACACTGTACGTGATCAAATATGTAATATGTATCATTCTTTTGTGGTTACACCATTTGACATTTTCAGGAGCATTCAGTCTTACTTTTGGTAAAAAAAATGGTGCAAATGTCATTTCAAATGATATAAAACCAACAAAAATACTAAATGTACATTTTAACAAACCTGATGCTGCTTTTAAATCTAGTTTAACTGATTTATGAATTCATCATCTTACCAACACTTATTTGTCACTGAACCGTAAACAGATGGAGGAAATCCCTCTGACTGCTGACAGAGTGACTGAAAGAAAACCAAAAAACAAATGTGGGATTCAATTCTTCCAAAAAGCTTAATCTGACAAGAAACAGACCAGCAGTTAATCCAGATGTGATCTAAACTAGATTATTTGGAGGTCTAAATGAATGATAGTACGCCTGAAATGCTGCTAATAATCCATCATTACAGTTGCAGTAAGTACAGTAGGTCAGAGTTGAATAGTTCGGGGTCGTACTTTGACTGTTCACTTTCATTTTCTCATATATGATTTTTTTCTGATTGTCTTCCTTGTGGTCTTTTTATCTGTCAGACCTGTTTTCTGTGAGCTGTTCCCAGATCTAAACGTGGTGAAGACAATGACCCCGACAGAGACCTGCTGACTGCGTCTGACAGAAGCAAAAATCCTTCACATTTACCGTATGAAAGCAGCGTTTCCACCCCCAACCAACACCCCAACAAACACAGGCCGAAGAGGAACTGGTCTGTGTTGAAACCGAAACAGGAAGGGTTTGTCCGCCACTCTGTTCATCCCGCAGCATGTGTGAAAAAAAAGAGGTTAATGAGAATTGTGATCAGCAGTTTTTATCAACAGGCACACTGCACCAAACCAGGGCTAAAACACCAGAGAATAACAGACCAAACCAGGGCTAAAGCACCGGAGAATAACAGACCAAACCAGGGCTAGAACACTAGAGAATAACATACCAAACCAGGGCTAAAACATTAGAATAACAGACCAAACCAGGGCTAAAACACTAGAGAATAACAGACCAAACCAGGGCTAAAACACCAGAGAATAACAGACCAAACCAGGGCTAAAACACCAGAGAATAACAGACCAAACCAGGGCTAAAACACCAGAGAATAACAGACCAAACCAGGGCTAAAACACTAGAGAATAACAGACCAAACCAGGGCTAAAACACCAGAGAATAACAGACCAAACCAGGGCTAAAACACCAGAGAATAACAGACCAAACCAGGGCTAAAACATTAGACAATAACAGACCAAACCAGGGCTAAACACCAGAGAATAACAGACCAAACCAGGGCTAAAACACCAGAGAATTACAGACCAAACCAGGACTAAAACACTAGAGAATAACAGACCAAACCAGGGCTAAAACATTAGAATAACAGACCAAACCAGGGCTAAAGCACCAGAATAACAGACCAAACCAGGGCTAAAACACCAGAGAATAACAGACCAAACCAGGGCTAAAACACCAGAGAATAACAGGCCAAACCAGGGCTAAAACACCAGAATAACAGACCAAACCAGGGCTAAAACACCAGAGAATAACACACCAAACCAGGGCTAAAACACCTGAGAATAAGAGACCAAACCAGGGCTAAAACACCAGAGAATAACAGACCAAACCAGGGCTAAAACACCAGAGAATAACAGACCAAACCAGGGCTAAAACACCAGAGAATAACAGACCAAACCAGGGCTAAAACACTAGAATAACAAACCAAACCAGGACTAAAACACCAGAGAATAACAGACCAAACCAGGGCTAAAACACCAGAATAACAGGCCAAACCAGGGCTAAAACACCAGAATAACAGACCAAACCAGGGCTAAAACACCAGAGAATAACAGACCAAACCAGGGTTAAAACACCAGATAATAACAGACCAAACCAGGGCTAAAACACCAGAGAATAACAGACCAAACCAGGGCTAAAACACCAGAATAACAGACCAAACCAGGGCTAAAACACCAGAGAATAACAGACCAAACCAGGGCTAAAACACCAGAGAATAACAGACCAAACCAGGGCTAAAACACCAGAGAATAACAGACCAAACCAGGGCTAAAACACCAGAGAATAACAGACCAAACCAGGGCTAAAACACCAGAGAATAACAGACCAAACCAGGGCTAAAACACCAGAAAATAACAGACCAAACCAGGGCTAAAACACCAGAGAATAACAGACCAAACCAGGGCTAAAACACCAGAGAATAACAGACCAAACCAGGGCTAAAACACCAGAGAATAACAGACCAAACCAGGGCTAAAACACCAGAAAATAACAGACCAAACCAGGGCTAAAACACCAGAGAATAACAGACCAAACCAGGGCTAAAACACCAGAGAATAACAGACCAAACCAGGGCTAAAACACCAGAGAATAAGAGACCAAACCAGGGCTAAAACACCAGAGAATAACAGACCAAACCAGGGCTAAAACACCAGAATAACAGACCAAACCAGGGCTAAAACACCAGAGAATAACAGACCAAACCAGGGCTAAAACACTAGAGAATAACAGACCAAACCAGGGCTAAAACACCAGAGAATAACAGACCAAACCAGGGCTAAAACACCAGAATAACAGGCCAAACCAGGGCTAAAACACCAGAATAACAGACCAAACCAGGGCTAAAACACCAGAGAATAACAGACCAAACCAGGGTTAAAACACCAGATAATAACAGACCAAACCAGGGCTAAAACACCAGAGAATAACAGACCAAACCAGGGCTAAAACACCAGAGAATAACAGACCAAACCAGGGCTAAAACACCAGAGAATAACAGACCAAACCAGGGCTAAAACACTAGAGAATAACAGACCAAACCAGGGCTAAAACACCAGAGAATAACAGACCAAACCAGGGCTAAAACACCAGAGAATAACAGACCAAACCAGGGCTAAAACACCAGAGAATAACAGACCAAACCAGGGCTAAAACACCAGAAAATAACAGACCAAACCAGGGCTAAAACACCAGAGAATAACAGACCAAACCAGGGCTAAAACACCAGAAAATAACAGACCAAACCAGGGCTATAACACCAGAGAATAACAGACCAAACCAGGGCTAAAACACCAGAGAATAACAGACTAAACTAGGGCTAAAACACCAGAGAATAACAGACCAAACCAGGGCTAAAACACCAGAATAACAGACCAAACCAGGGCTAAAACACTAGAATAACAGACCAAACCAGGGCTAAAACACCAGAGAATAACAGACCAAACCAGGGCTAAAACACCAAAGAATAACAGACCAAACCAGGGCTAAAACACTAGAGAATAACAGACCCAACCAGGGCTAGAACACCAGAGAATAACAGACCAAACCAGGGCGAAAACACCAGAGAATAACAGACCAAACCAGGGCGAAAACACCAGAGAATAACAGACCAAACCAGGGCTAAAACACCAGAGAATAACAGACCAAACCAGGGCTAAAACACCAGAGAATAACAGACCAAACCAGGGCTAAAACACCAGAGAATAACAGACCCAACCAGGGTTAAAACACCAGAATAACAGACCAAACCAGGGTTAAAACACCAGAGAATAACAGACCAAACCAGGGCTAAAACACCAGAGAATAACAGACCAAACCAGGGCTAAAACACCAGAGAATAACAGACCCAACCAGGGCTAAAACACCAGAGAATAACAGACCAAACCAGGGCTAAAACACCAGAGAATAACAGACCAAACTAGGGCTAAAACACCAGAGAATAACAGACCAAACCAGGGCTAAAACACTAGAGAATAACAGACCAAACCAGACCAAACTAGGGCTAAAACACCAGAGAATAACAGACCAAACCAGGGCTAAAACACTAGAGAATAACAGACCAAACCAGGGCTAAAACACTAGAGAATAACAGACCAAACCAGGGCTAAAACACCAGAGAATAACAGACCAAACCAGGGCTAAAACACCAGAGAATAACAGACCAAACCAGGGCTAAAACAGTAGAGAATAACAGACCAAACCAGGGCTAAAACACCAGAGAATAACAGACCAAACCAGGGCTAAAACACCAGAGAATAACAGACCAATCCAGGGCTAAAACACTAGAGAATAACAGACCAAACCAGGGTTAAAACACCAGACAATAACAGACCAAACCAGGGCTAAAACACCAGAGAATAACAGACCAAACCAGGGCTAAAACACCAGAGAATAACAGACCCAACCAGGGTTAAAACACCAGAGAATAACAGACCAAACCAGGGCTAAAACAACAGAGAATAACAGACCAAACCAGGGCTAAAACACCAGAGAATAACAGACCAAACCAGGGCTAAAACACCAGAGAATAACAACCCAAACCAGGGCTAAAACACCAGAGAATAACAGACCAATCCAGGGCTAAATCACCAGAGAATAACAGACCAAACCAGGGCTAAAACACCAGAGAATAACAGACCAAACCAGGGCTAAAACACCAGAGAATAACAGACCAAACCAGGGCTAAAACACTAGAGAATAACAGACCAAACCAGGGCTAAAACACCAGAGAATAACAGACCAAACCAGGGCTAAAACACCAGAGAATAACAGACCAAACCAGGGCTAAAACACCAGAGAATAACAGACCAAACCAGGGCTAAAACACTAGAGAATAACAGACCAAACCAGGGCTAAAACACCAGAGAATAACAGACCAAACCAGGGCTAAAACACTAGAGAATAACAGACCAAACCAGGGCTAAAACACCAGAGAATAACAGACCAAACCAGGGCTAGAACACCAGAGAATAACAGACCAAACCAGGGCTAAAACACCAGAGAATAACAGACCAAACCAGGGCTAAAACACCAGAGAATAACAGACCAATCCAGGGCTAAATCACCAGAGAATAACAGACCAAACCAGGGCTAAAACACCAGAGAATAACAGACCAAACCAGGGCTAAAACACCAGAGAATAACAGACCAAACCAGGGCTAAAACACCAGAGAATAACAGACCAAACCAGGGCTATAACACCAGAGAATAACAGACCAAACCAGGGCTAAAACATTAGAGAATAACAGACCAAACCAGGGCTAAAACATTAGAGAATAACAGACCAAACCAGGGCTAAAACACCAGAGAATAACAGACCAAACCAGGGCTAAAACACTAGAGAATAACAGACCAAACCAGGGTTAAAACACCAGAGAATAACAGACCAAACCAGGGCTAAAACACCAGAGAATAACAGACCAAACCAGGGCTAAAACACCAGAGAATAACAGACCAAACCAGGGCTAAAACACCAGAGAATAACAGACCAAACCAGGGCTAAAACACCAGAGAATAACAGACCAAACCAGGGCTAAAACATTAGAGAATAACAGACCAAACCAGGGCTAAAACACCAGAGAATAACAGACCAAACCAGGGCTAAAACACCAGAGAATAACAGACCAAACCAGGGCTATAACACCAGAGAATAACAGACCAAACCAGGGCTAAAACATTAGAGAATAACAGACCAAACCAGGGCTAAAACATTAGAGAATAACAGACCAAACCAGGGCTAAAACACCAGAGAATAACAGACCAAACCAGGGCTAAAACACTAGAGAATAACAGACCAAACCAGGGTTAAAACACCAGAGAATAACAGACCAAACCAGGGCTAAAACACCAGAGAATAACAGACCAAACCAGGGCTAAAACACCAGAGAATAACAGACCAAACCAGGGCTAAAACACCAGAGAATAACA